>NW_023661071.1:0-18183 GCF_015228065.2 Penaeus monodon
CATGGCTCTCACCTTCCGTACTTCCGGATTTGAGCCGCCCACGACTATAGGAGCTGATCGACAGAGATAGACAAGCCTGTTACCGGAGAACGTCACGGGAACTAGGGTGGCTGGAAGATCGTAAATTCCTACGATTTCCCGTTTTCTTGCCTTTGGGCATTCTGTATACAATGCGCCGCCAACACAATCAAGAGCACTCTAGCACTATTCACAAAACTTTTGCAATGTTCGTTAACCACCTAATACGGTTTTTAAAATGCTCACTGCACTGATAAAAATACACTGTTTAGGCACTTTTCAATGTTCATAGACTCATACTATTCACAAACCCGTTACTGCATTTTCTTTTCAATGTTCTTGCACCTTTAACTCATCACTGTACCACTTAAAAAAATTCACTGCACTAGTAGACGGACATTACACTTTTAACAAAGTCACTGCCTTTCACAAAGGCACTGCACAGAACAAAAATCACTTACACAGTCACTGTCATGATCCAGGGAACTGGCGAATGAGAATTATAGACAAAACAGAGGCATACAGTGTCCCTAAAACTAACGAGAGCCACTAAACAAGCCTAGCTGGGCGAGCGGGTATTTAGACACATAAATCTAACTCTGCAAGAAAGAAATTATGCTGTAAGAAAAGGCCACGCTCTTGAAAACTACACATTTATGATATCACTGAAAAAAAAGAAAGGACACAGAATACATAACAAAGTGGCTCTCCTAAGACTCCCGCAGGAGGTACATGTTCGTGATAGGCATGATATAGCCTGACAGGAAGTAACTGAATGTGCCGGACGTTCTCAGCCTACAAGGAACTCGAAATTTTCTCCTGATCGATGCTCATTAAAGGTACATCCCACCGTTAGCCACCAAATTGTAAGGATGGTTGTTGGTCCGTAACGAGGAGCCCGATTTAAACCCCAGCTCATGAAGCGAGCTGAAGCCTCTCGTGAAGCGAGAACGGCTTAGGCACGCAAATAGGGTCCCGTTAACTCCCCTGAATAAACTTGATACAGATCCTGGGCCTGTAAAATGTAGCGGGCAGTGACCCAGGATCCTACGCAGGCTTGACATGTACCCTGAGCGGAGAAATATGATACGAAGTCCTTGTGGCTCAGCCTATCATTTAAAACATGACAAATAAAAACTTAAAAGATACTGAATGATAAAACTGCTTAAGGCATAAAATGTAAAGAGACACATACTAAAATTACGTTAATTTACTAAAATACAGGATAAGAAGAATAAAGTTACGGTAACTTACTTAAAAAAATAAAATATTAACTATTAACTTAAAAGGGGACTGAAGGTTTAAAAGACACGAAGTGGGAAGAGCCGCAATCCTGAAGGCTTCGGCGTAAAATAACATCTAAAGCACTTAAAACAATAAAAACATAATAAAAAACAAAACATAAAAGACAACGTCCAGCAAATGACCTAGGCAAGTAACGGGAAGTCTGCTCAGTACCTTTGTTCTGCGACGTCTCAGGCTGAAGTAAATCCAGAGGGGTGACACAAACCAGTTTCAGATAGATCTCCCTTTATTGTTCCACGTTCCGTATTATACACGGACGTCACGTGACATTGATGACGTCACTCCTTCATTTCACAAAATTCAATATAAACATAATTAAATATGAAAAATACATGGTATGTACAAAATTAAACGAGAATGATAAAAAAAAGTTAAAAGCTAAGACAAATATTAAAACCATTGAAAAATAAAGCTTATTAAAAGTACTGACGTCATTGACATCGCTAAAAAGACGATGTCAGTAACGTAAAACATGAATAAAAACATTTATATGGTAAAATCATAAAAATCAAAATACAAATACATACATCTGGATTCTGCTGTGTCTCTCTGAGGCGAGGTTAGAAGAACCTCCACAATAGTAATAACAATAATAATAACAATAATAACGATTTTATAATAATTATTTATATCATTATCTTAATTAGTATCGTTATTACTGTAATTATTACTGTTATAATAATTATTTTTGCAATTATACTACCAGAACAAATAATAATAATGATAATAATAACAATAATAATACTAATAACAATATTATAACCACTAGCATTATTATTATTATACTTATACTTATTATAATTATTGTTATTATTACAGTTATATTAGATTTTTTGGCAATAATACTAATAATTAAGATAATGAATAATAAATAATAATAATAATAATAATAATAATATAATAAAAATAATCATAAGAATAAGAATAATAATATTAATAATTATCAAATGCTATCAAAATTCTCTTTATTCTCACTTTTATCATCATTATTGTTAGGACTAATACAATTCTGGTAATTATTATCATTATTACCCTAATAATTGCCGAAATCACCAAAGAAATCGAAAAAACGTCATTTTAGGAGTATACTCTCAAAAAGCTATATTTCGCTAGATTTTCCCGCTTTTTCGACTTTTGGGAATGTTTTTCTTATACCTTTTTTATATTATATATGGACACAATTCCTGTTATTATCATCATCATTATCATGATTATCATCATTATTATCATCATTATCATCATTATTGCAATTATTATCATCATTATTGCAATTGTTATCATTATTATTGCAATTATTGGAGTTATAGTATATATTTCTCCAATAATACTAATAACCACAACAATAATGATAGTAATAACAATAATAATACTAATAACAATATTATAACCACAAGCATTATTATTATTATACTTATACTTATTATTATTATTGTTATTATTACAGTTATAATAGATTTTTGGGCAATAATACTAATAATTAAGATAATAGTAATAATAATAATAATAATAATAATCATATAATCAATTCAATATAATAATAATAATATTGATATTTATCAAATGCTATCAAAATTCTCTTTATTCTCACTTTTATCATCATTATTGTTATGATTAATACAATTCTGGTAATTATTGTCATTATTACCCTAATAATTGCCGAAATCACCAAAGAAATCGAAAAAACGTCATTTTGGAGTATACACTAAAAGGCTATATTTCGCTAGATTTTGCCACTTTTTCGACTTTTGGGAATGTTTTTCTTATACCTTTTTTATATTATATATGGACACAATTCCTGTTATTATCATCATCATTATCATGATCATCATCATTATTATCGTTATCATCATCATTATCATCATTATCATCTTTATTGCAATTATTATCATCATTATTGCAATTGTTATCATTATTATTGCAATTATTGGAGTTATAGTATAATATTTTTGCAAAATACTAATAACCACAACAATAAGATAGTAATAACAATAATAAAAACAATAATAACGATTTTGTAATAATGATTTATAATCATATCTTAATTAGTATCGTTATTACTGTAATTATTATGTTATAATAATTATTTTTGCAAATAATACAGTAAAATAATATAATGATAATAATACAATATATACTAATAACAATATTATAACACTAGCATTATTATTATTATACTTATACTTATTATTATTATTGTTATTATTACAGTTATACTAGATTTTTTGGCAATAATACTAATAATTAGATAATAGTAAATAATAATAATATATAATTTAGTAATTAATAATAATAATAATAAAAATCAAAATCTCTTTATTCTCCTTCTATCATCATTATTGTTATGATTAATACAATTCTGGTAATTATTATCATTATTACCCTAATAATTGCCGAAATCACCAAAGACATCGAAAAAACGTCATTTTGGAGTTTACTCTCAAAAGGCTATATTTCGCTAGATTTTGCCTTTTTTTTCGACTTTTGGGAATGTTTTTCTTATACCTTTTTTATATTATATATGGACACAATTCCTGTTATTATCATCATCATTATCATGATTATCATCATTATTATCGTTATCATCATCATTATCATCATTATCATCATTATCATCATCATTATCATCATTATTGCAATTATTATCATCATTATTGCAATTGTTATCATTATTATTGAAATCATTGGATTTGTAGTATATATTTTTGCAATAATACTAATAACCACAACAATAACGATAGTAATAACAAAAATAATAACAATAATAACGATTTTGTAATAATTATTTATATCATTATCTTAATTAGTATCGTTATTACTGTAATTATTACTGTTATAATAATTATTTTTACAATTATACTACCAGTACAAATAATAATAATAATTGCAATAATGATGATAATGATGATAATGATGATTATCATCATTTTTGCAATTATTATCATCATTATTGCAATTGTTTTCATTATTATTGCAATTATTGGAGTTATATTATATATTTTTGCAATAATACTAATAACCACAACAATAATGATAGTAATAACAATAATAATAACAATAATAACGATTTTATAATAATTTTTTATATCATTATCTTAATTAGTATCGTTATTACTGTAATTATTACTGTTATAATAATTATTTTTGCAATTATACTACCAGTACAAATAATAATAATGATAATAATAACAATATAATACTAATAACAATATTATAACCACTAGCATTATTATTATTATACTTATACTTATTATTATTATTGTTATTATTACAGTTATAATAGATTTTTTGGCAATAATACTAATAATTAAGATAATATTAATAATAATGATAATAATAATAATAATAATAATAATAATAATAATATTCAAATGTTATCAAAATTCTCTTTATTCTCACTTTTATCATCATTATTGTTATGATTAATACAATTCTGGTAATTATTATCATTATTACCCTAATAATTGCCGAAATCACCAAAGAAATCGAAAAAACGTCATTTTGGAGTATACTCTCAAAAGGCTATATTTCGCTAGATTTTGCCCTTTTTTTCGACGTTTGGGAATGTTTTTCTTATACCTTTTATATATTATATATGGACACAATTCCTGTTATTATCATCATCATTATCATGATTATAATCATTATTATCGTTATCATCATCATTATCATCATCATTATCATCATTATTACAATTATTATCATCATTATAGCAATTGTTATCATTATTATTGCAATTATTGGCGTTATAGAATATAGTTTTGCAATAATAATAATAACCACAACAATAATGATAGTAATAACAATAATAATAACAATAATAACGATTTTATAATAGTTATTTATATCATTATCTTAATTAGTATCGTTATTACTGTAATTATTACTGTTATAATAATTATTTTTGCAATTATACTACCAGTACAAATAATAATAATGATAATAATAACAATAATAATAATAATAATAATAATAATAATAATAATAATAATAATAATAATATTCAAATGTTATAAAAATTCTCTTTATTCTCACTTTTGTCATCATTATTGTTATGATTAATACAATTCTGGTAATTATTATCATTATTACCCTAATAATTGCCGAAATCACCAAAGAAATCGAAAAAACGTCATTTTGGAGTATACTCTCAAAAGGCTATATTTCGCTAGATTTTGCCGCTTTTTCGACTTTTGGGAATGTTTTTCTTATACCTTTTTTATATTATATATGGACACAATTCCTGTTATTATCATCATCATTGTAGCGGGGCGTAGACCCAGTAGACTTCAATGTGTCTGGTTGAGTTCGGGCTCAACCGAGAATATAGATTTTATTTGGGAAAAGATTCGTCTGCAGTGAACAGATGTAAGATTGCAGGCCTACGGCACGCTGCCACCACCCGATTAGTAGGTTCGGGAACCGTGTGTGTTGTGTATGGGGGTGTGAATGTTGTATGAAAGAAGGGTACACCCGCACACCAGTGTAGAACGTCAGGAAGCGGGTGCATCAGGAGGATGCGCCCGCACGCCAGTGCGGAATCTCGGAAGGCGGGGGCATCAGGAGGATGCGCCCGCACGCCAGTACGGAACATCGGGAGGCGGGGGCATAATGGGGATGCGCCCGCACGCCAGTACGGAACATCGGAAGGTGGGGGCATCAGGAGGATACGCCCTCACGCCAGTACGGAAGATCAGCTGTTGTCGTTGTCAACTTGGCACCAGCACCTGTGTAAAAGAGAGCTGGCGAACGGATCGCCTCAGACCCGAAGGGGGCGGAACCCCTTGGAAGCCCTCGAAGCGTCGTACCTGCGGACACAAGAGTGTATTAGACATACTGGTTTTATTCTTTGGGCCCGGGTGTGTTCTAACTCACACTGCATTACCAAGTGCATGAGTGACACACAACCTTATGTTACTGCAACGAGAGGATCCAGTGGAGGATCTGGCTTAAAATTAATCAGTGGGCGTCGAGGGAGGTGTAACATCTCCATATGTACAATTACAGCTTTCTCAGTACGACCTGTAAAAGGGATCATCAGAGCTTACTCAAAAAGAGACCTCCATGGAGGCGATGACAAGTCATGGGTTCGGTCCTGAAACAGCTCTGGACGGTCGTTGCCCCTGAGAAGCTAGTAGACGTCATTTTGGAGTATACTCTCAAAAGGCTATATTTCGCTAGATTTTGCCGCTTTTTCGACTTTTGGGAATGTTTTTCTTATACCTTTTTTATATTATATATGGACACAATTCCTGTTATTATCATCATCATTGTAGCGGGGCGTAGACCCAGTAGACTTCAATGTGTCTGGTTGAGTTCGGGCTCAACCTAGAATATAGATTTTATTTGGGAAAACATTCGTCTGCAGTGAACAGATGTAAGATTGCAGGCCTACGGCACGCTGCCACCACCCGATTAGTAGGTTCGGGAACCGTGTGTGTTGTGTATGGGGGTGTGAATGTTGTATGAAAGAAGGGTACACCCGCACACCAGTGTAGAACGTCAGGAAGCGGGTGCATCAGGAGGATGCGCCCGCACGCCAGTGCGGAACATCGGGAGGCGGGGGCATCATGGGGATGCGCCCGCACGCCAGTACGGAACATCGGAAGGTGGGGGCATCAGGAGGATACGCCCTCACGCCAGTACGGAAGATCAGCTGTTGTCGTTGTCAACTTGGCACCAGCACCTGTGTAAAAGAGAGCTGGCGAACGGATCGCCTCAGACCCGAAGGGGGCGGAACCCCTTGGAAGCCCTCGAAGCGTCGTCCCTGCGGACACAAGAGTGTATTAGACATACTGGTTTTATTCTTTGGGCCCGGGTGTGTTCTAACTCACACTGCATTACCAAGTGCATGAGTGACACACAACCTTATGTTACTGCAACGAGAGGATCCAGTGGAGGATCTGGCTTAAAATTAATCAGTGGGCGTCGAGGGAGGTGTAACATCTCCATATGTACAATTACAGCTTTCTCAGTACGACCTGTAAAAGGGATCATCAGAGCTTACTCAAAAAGAGACCTCCATGGAGGCGATGACAAGTCATGGGTTCGGTCCTGAAACAGCTCTGGACGGTCGTTGCCCCTGAGAAGCTAGTAGACGAGCCTCGACGATTAAATAGTATAAAACAATGACCTTAAGGCTAGACCGTAAAACTAAAGAACACCTTAAGATTAAGAACATAGAAAATAAAAGAACAAAACGAAATGGGAAGCACGCTGAAGCTGGTGGAACTCCAATTCCCTTGGCACAGATACACAAACAAAAATACAAAAATACCAATAACAATAACAGTGTTAAATTGTGTAAGGCGCCAAGGCGCTGTGAGGTCAACCAAAATCTGGTGTTGTACTATACTACTAGGATAGGAAAGGTAGAGAAGAAGATTGAGAGGACGATAGAAAAGGGTGCTATTTACAAGAATACTCCGTAGAAAAGATAGATTCCTACAGGTCTGTACAAAGACCACCTCTACGTTCCCGTCATGGGGAAAGAGCGTAGACCGACCTCAGCTCCGGGACACTGTCGATCGGGGTGTCTCAGTCGTTCCAAGAGGACTCTCGTGACTGAGCCCTAAAGACAAAGCATAGCTTGGTCAAAAAAAAAAAAAATTAACTTCTTATCTGTACAAGGTCTTGCAGACATCCAGGACAAGGGTGAAGAATGTGTGACCCTGCCAGCGAGGTGAGAAAACAAGTAATCCCGCGTGGCTCAAGGGCGGGTGTGAACTATCAGACATAGGATCACTCCACAGAACAGAAGCTGGCTGCTGGGCCCGGCTGCCGTCCATCTGGAGATGATCTGAAAAGTAGAAATATATTAGAAAGAAGTAGGAGAAACAGGACGACTGAATATGGCTAGATTAGCAGGGAAAAGACGGGATTAGTAACGTGTTATCGGGTCAAGACTAATCCCGGTTCCACGGCCAGGATAAAGGCAAGGCTCTGAAAGAGAACAGGCTGCAAGCGTGTTAGGATCCAAGCCATACAGGGTTATGTTACAGGAAAGACTGGTAATTGACAAGGGACAGCATGCAATCCGCTGGGGCTCTGAAAAAAGAAAGATAATGGCGAGCGGAAGATAAGGAAGAGTGGCTTGCCCATTACTCGTCCCAGTCAGACCCAGGGTCCCATGGCTCATCGTCTACCCCCACCGATGACGGGGCCGAGGATTCCGAATCCAACAGGTCATCTGCACCGGGATCTTGTAAAGGTCCCATGTCAGGCTCCGGGTCAGGAGGGAAAGTGCCGTCCAAACGGGGAAAGTCGTCCGGGGGGACGAATTCCGCACTTACCCGAAACACCTTAAATTTATTGGGGTGCAGAGTGACTTCCTGCCCATTTGAATGCGGTCTCCTCACCACATAAGCCACGGGTCCGAGCTTTTTCAAAACCCGGACTGGCCCTAACCATCGGGGACCCAGGGGTCTGGTTCCATGACTGGGGTGCAGGATAACACTACGATGCACGAAGACCAGATCCCCCTCGTTATACTCCCGCGCTCGAGCCCGCCGCCTTCGATCGTGATCGGCGGTCCAACGCTCACGAGCCTTTCGGGCGGCCTCACTAGCGGCCACCCGAGCTGCACGGAGTTTCGATCTTAGTGAGGGCAAGCATCCTTCGGAGTAGATCACGTGGTTTGATCCCACAAGCGGGAAATGACTGTCCCGACCTGTGAGAAGGTACAATGGGACGTCATTTACGCTCCGGTGTATGGAGGAATTGATGGCAAACCTCACATACGGTAATAGATCGTCCCAACCATCGGGATCATCCATCTGGAGCGTGCTCAGGGCGTCCTTGACCACCCGGTTCACCCTCTCCACCATACCGTTGGCCTGCGGATGATAGACTGTGGTGAAGAGCGACTTCACCTGAAGGTGATGACAGATGTCGGAAAGAAGACGGTTGCGGAATTCAAGGCCGTTATCCGATAACAAGGTCCGGGGTGGACCATACCGAGTAACGAATTCTGCAAGAAAAACATCTGCTACAGTTTGGGCGTCCTTAGATGCCAATGGGAACAGCTCAACAAACCGGGTAAGGTGGTCAATCAGCACAAGGACGTACTTGTTGCCACGCGCCGAAGGGGTAAGTGTGAGGATATCAGCGGAGACCCGCTCGAAGGGCTCTACGACGTCTGGCATGGACTGAAGGGGCGTTCGGGCGATTGCCCCCTTCCTCCGCTGGCATGCCGTGCATGACGCGACATACCTTCGGGATGCGGCCAACATCCCGGGAAAGTAAAAATGATCCCGTAGCCGCTGATACGTCCTGTGGACACCCTGATGCCCGGCGGACGGAACGGCATGAACCGCATCCAAAGCGGCGCCGCGCAGCGACTTTGGGATTACGAGCCGAAGCATGACTCGTTCATGGTCGGACTTAACATGATATAAGACTCGGTCCTGAAGTTCGAATTGATCGAGTGGAAGAGGGATACGCCTCGGCGGAAGGCGGCCCTCCTCAAGATACTCTATGAGCTGCTGATGACGCTCCACCAAATTGGGCTGCAGTAAGGGACTATCGAGGTCAGCAATGGGTGCGATCTGACGACTGAGCAAGTCAGTTACGTGGTGGACTTGACCCGGCTTATAGAGAAGCTCAAAGTCATAGAATGTCAGCTCGTGTGCCCATCGCGTCATCCTTACCGATGCTGTTGGCTTGCGGAAGACAGATACCAACGGTCTGTGATCTGTAAAGATACGAAACCGTCTTCCATACAAGTAAGGATGGTAATGCCTAACGCTTTCGACCACAGCAAGAGCTTCCAGGTCGATGGTCGGGTACCTGGTCTCGGCGTCCCTTAGCTTCCGAGAAAAAAATGCAACCGGATGGAGTTCTCCATCCTTATCCAGCTGCATAAGACAAGCACCGATCGCCGTGCCCGAGGCATCGGTGTGAAGCTCAAAGGGTTTCTCAAAATTTGGCTGGATTAAGCAAGGTGCGGTGGCAAGCACTTGCTTAAGTCGTTCAAACGCCTCCTGTTGAGGTTTGTCCCATAAAAATCTGGTATCTTTTTTCAGGAGTCGAGTCAGAGGAGATGCGACCCTTGCATAATTGGGTACGTGCCTGCGAAAAAAACCAGTTGCCCCCAAGAACTGGCGAACGTGCCGTTGGTTGCGTGGTGTTTTTATGGCTTGTATCACTGTTACTTTATCGGGGTCAGGTAAAACACCGGCCGGAGTAATCAGGTGGCCAAGAAAACGAAAAGTGTCGGTTGCGAAGCGACACTTGGCTAGGTTAAGCCTGAACCCCGCCCCAGCGAGTAACTGCAACACGGCATCGAGGTGGGATAGGTGCTGCTCAAACCCTGCGCTGTATATCACAACGTCGTCGAGATATGCCAGTGCGTGGTGGCCCAACACCGGGTTGAGAACGGCAGCGATAGAGCCGTCGTCAATCCAAAAGGCATACGCGAAAATTGAAAGAGACGGGAGCCGTCGGAAAAAGCTGTCTTTTCTCGGTCCCTCTCATCCACCTCAACGGTCCAGTATGCACTTTTAGCGTCGAGGACGCTAAACCAGGATTTACCCGCCAGCTGATCAATGGCAGCGTCCATCCTGGGTATGGGATATGCGTCTGAAACCGTTTTCGCGTTCAAAGCACGGTAGTCGACGCAGAAGCGTGTCGTACCGTCCTTCTTTTTCACAAGCACAACGGGAGAGAGCCATGGAGAACAAGAAAGCTCAATCACCCCGTCTGCAAGCATCTTGTCGCATTCCGCACGGATGTACTGCCGCGTACTCTCCGGGAGGCGCCATTGTTTCGCACGGACAGGTTGGTCGTCCGTGGTTTTGATTCTATGCTTCATGTGTGGCACCACACCCGGAGGCAGCCCTTCGTTAAACAGATCCGGGTAACGATCAAGTACCTGGATGAGCTGTTCACGTTGAACTGATGACAGGTGAGCAAGATCCACCCGAGGAACACTAGCCGGGGCGGCTAGTGTTCCTCGGGTGGATCAATAATAATAATAATAATAATAATATTAATAATATTCAAATGTTATCAAAATTCTCTTTATTCTCACTTTTATCATCATTATTGTTATGATTAATACAATTCTGGTAATTATTATCATTATTACCCTAATAATGGCCGAAATCACCAAAGAAATCGAAAAAACGTCATTTTGGAGTATACTCTCAAAAGGCTATATATCGCTAGATTTTGCCGCTTTTTCGACTTTTGGGATTGTTTTTCTTATACCTTTTTTATATTATATATGGACACAATTCTTGTTATTATCATCATCATTATTCATGTTTATCATCATTATTATCGTTATCATCATCATTATCATCATTATCATCATCATTATCATCATTATTGCAATTATTATCATCATTATTGCAATTGTTATTATTGCAATTTTTGGAGTTATAGTATATATTTTTGCAATAATACTAATAACCACAACAATAATGATAGTAATAACAATAATAATAACAATAATAACGATTTTATAATAATTATTTATATCATTATCTTAATTAGTATCGTTATTACTGTAATTATTACTGTTATAATAATTATTTTTGCAATTATACTACCAGTACAAATAATAATAATGATAATAATAACAATAATAATACTAATAACAATATTATAAACACTAGCATTATTATTACTATTATTATTATACTTATTATTATTGTTGTTATCATTACAGTTATAATGATTTTTTTGGCAATAATACTAATGATTAAGATAATAGTAATAATAATAATAATAATAATAATGATAATAATAATAATAATAATAATAATAATAATAATAATAATAATATTAATAATATTCAAATGTTATCAAAATTGTCTCTATTCTCACTTCTATCATAATTATTGTTATGATTAATACAATTCTGGTAATTATTATCATTATTACCCTAATAATTGCCGAAATCACCAAAGAAATCGAAAAAACGTCATTTTGGAGTTTACTCTCAAAAAGTTATATTTTGCTAGATTTTGCCGCTTTATCGACTTTTGGGAATGTTTTTCTTATACCTTTTTTATATTATATATGGACACAATTCCTGTTATTATCATCATTATCATGATTATCATCATTATTATCGTTATCATCATCGTTATCATCATTATCGTCATTATCATCATCATTATCATCATTATTGCAATTATTATCATCATTATTGCAATTGTTATCATTATTATTGCAATTATTGGAGTTATAGTATATATTTTTCCAATAATACTAATAACCACAACAATAATGATAGTAATAACAATAATAATAACAATAATAACGATTTTATAATAATTATTTATATCATTATCTTAATTAGTATCGTTTTACTGTAATTATTAATTTTATAATAATTATTTTTGCAATTATACTACCAGTACAAATAATAATAATGATAATAATAACAATAATAATACTAATAACAATATTATAACCACTAGCATTATTATTATTATACTTATACATATTATTATTGTTATTATTACAGTTATAATAGATTTTTTGGCAATAATGCTAATAATTCAGATAATAGTAATAATAATAATAATAATAGTAGTAGTAATAATAATAATAATAATGATAATAATAATAATAATAATATTAATAATATTCAAATGTTATCAAAATTCTCTTTATTCTCACTTTTATCATCATTATTGTTATGATTAATACAATTCTGGTAATTATTATCATTATTACCCTAATAATTCCGAAATCACCAAATAAATCGAAAAAACGTCATTTTGGAGTATACTCTCAAAAGGCTATATTTCACTAGATTTTGCCGCTTTTTAGTCTTTTGGGAATGTTTTTCTTATACCTTTTTATATTATATATGGACACAATTCCTGTTATTATCATCATCATTATCATGATTATCATCATTATTATCGTTATCATCATCATTATCATCATTATCATCATCATTATCATCATTATTGCAATTATTATCATCATTATTACAATTGTTATCATTATTATTGCAATTATTGGAGTTATAGTATATATTTTTGCAATAATACTAATAACCACAACAATAATGATAGTAATAACAATAATAATAACAATAATAACGATTTTATAATAATTATTTATATCATTATCTTAATTAGTATCGTTATTACTGTAATTATTACTGTTATAATAATTATTTTTGCAATTATACCACCAGTATAAATAATAATAAAGATAATAATAACAATAATAATACTAATAACAATATTATAAGCACTACCATTATTATTATTATACCTATACTTATGAATAGCAAAACACTCTTCTGTGCTGATACAATGGAAGAAAAACCCACAATACAAAAACTAGATTTATTGAAAATGAGACTACAGTTTCGAAATCCACCTAGATTCCATCTTCAGGTCTGAAGAGGAAAGGGAGAGGAGGGGGTATAAAAGAGAGAGAGGAGAGGCAACGCGGGAACACGGGGCGGGTGAGGACAGACGAACGGGAGCAGAGGAAGGTCACATCAGGTCGGAGAATCGGGCTGACTATGCGCCGGGTGGCCGGCATACGGTAGAAGGCGGAGGATATGGGAAGCAAGGAGGCTGTCAGCAGGAGAAAAGCCGCTGTTCAAGTTGAAATTAGGCAGCAGCTTTATAAAGGAAGACTCCACCAGTCTGCGGGAGTAGACATCGGCGGAAGGAAACACAATCCGCGCTGATGACCAGTCCATCTGATGGCCAGTGTCCCACTGATGGCAAAAGAGGGCGTTATTGTTGTGTCCCCTGGATATAGCGTACTTATGTTGAGACAGACGCTTGGTAAGACTGGCGCCTGTTTCGCCAAAGTACTGCTTGTCACAGGAGGCACAAGGAACAGCATAGGTGCCCACCTTCGCGGAGGAAGGAGGGCTAGTATGGACCAGGTTGCGACGGAGAGTGTTCACCTGGCGAAAGATCAGCCTGCAGTTGAGAGGGTGAAGAGGGCGACGGAGAGAGTAAATTTCCTCAGTGTAGGGCAGGCTGAGGACGGGCAAATGAGGAGTCAATTTAGGAGGAGAGTCGTGATAGAAGGTACGCCGCGCCCTGGATAACGCGGCATCGAGAACATGGCCAGGGTAGCCCAGTTTGGAGAAAGAGCGACGAAGGAAGACGATCTCTCCATCCAGGTATTGGGGGTCACAGATGTGAAGGGCGCGAAGGAACAGCGAGGTGGCAACACCTCTCTTCACATGGAGAGGGTGGTATGAGAAGAAGTGTATGTACATACCGCTATGCATGGGTTTCCTGTATATGGAGAAGGAGAAGTGGTCAGCAGAGCGATGGACTAAGGTGTCCAAGAAAGGGAGCCTATTGTCAACCTCCCATTCCACCTTGAAACGGATGGAAGGAGAGAGAGAGTTCAGCTGCATCAGGAAACCCGAAAACAGAGCAGGGTCATGAGACCAGAGAGCAAAGACGTCGTCGACATACCTCAGCCAGATCGACGGCCGAATGGAGATGGAAGGGAGAAGCTCAGACTCGAAGAATTCCATGAACAGGTTTGCCAGGACTGGAGAGAGGGGAGAGCCCATGGCAACACCGAACGTCTGAGAGTAAAAACGACCTTCGAAAGAAAAGGAATTAGAATCCACACACAGACGAATCAGCTGGAGGAAGGCGTCGGTGGGCAGAGGGAGACGAGGATCCTCTGCGGGGAGTCTCCTCTGGAGGAAAGCCAGGACATCATCAAGCGGGACCTTGGTGAACAGGGAGTCAACGTCCAAGCTCATCATGGTCACCGGTGAAGCTCCGCGAACGCGGGAGATGAAGTCCTGAGAGTGGCGCAGGTGAGCAGGAGAGAAGGTGCCAAGAAGGGGAGTGAGACACTTTGCCTGCCAGGCAGCAAGAGGGTGCGTCACAGATCCCCGGGAGGAGATGATGGGGCGCAGAGGCATGGCCGGCTTATGGGTTTTAGGAAACCCATAGAAATGAGGGAGTCGAGGGTTGATGACCCTGAACCTCTGGTATAGATTCGCCTCCGGAAAACAGGCTGCTATCTCTTTCGACGGTGGAAGGTAGCAGCAATGCATTCACGGGGGTCACTAGTCAAGGGAGCATAAGTGGAGGCGTCATCCAACAGGTCCTGGGCCTTCTGCAGGTAAGAGGCACGGTCGAGGACCACCACCGAGTTGCCCTTGTCAGAGAGCAGAATGGTGACGTCCTCCCTGCGCAGGCTTTGAAGGGCCTCACGGTAACGCCTAGGAATGGAAGGGTTAGGATGGAGGAGTGATTCGAGGGCCGGGATGAAAGCACCACTAGGATTATTATTATTATACTTATACTTATTATTATTATTGTTATTATTACAGTTATAGTAGATTTTTTGGCAATAATACTAATAATTAAGATAATAGTAATAATAATAATAATAATAATAATAATAATAATAATAATAATAATAATAATAATATTAAAATGTAATCAAAATTCTCTTTATTCTCACTTTTATCATCATTATTGTTATGATTAATACAATTCTGGTAATTATTATCATTATTACCCTAATAATTGCCGATATCACCAAAGAAATCGAAAAAACGTCATTTTGGAGTATACTCTCAGAAGGCTATATTTCGCTAGATTTTGCAGCTTTTTCGACTTTTGGGAATGTAGCATTATTATTATTATACTTATACTTATTATTATTATTGTTATTATTACAGTTATAATAGATTTTTTGGCAATAATACTAATAATTAAGATAATGGTAATAATAATAATAATAATGATAATAATAATAATAATAATAATATTAATAACATTCAAATGTTATCAAAATTCTCTTTATTCTCACTTTTATCATCATTATTGTTATGATTAATACAATTCTGGTAATTATTATCATTATTACACTAATAATTGCCGAAGTCACCAAATAAATCGAAAAAAACTCATTTTGGAGTATACTCTCAAAAGGCTATATTTCGCTAGATTTTGCCGCTTTTTCGACTTTTGGGAATGTTTTTCCTATACCTTTTTATATTATATATGGACACAATTCCTGTTATTATCATCATCATTATTATGATTATCATCATTATTATCGTTATCATCATCATTATCATCATCATCATTATTGCAATAATTATCATCATTATTGCAATTGTTATCATTATTATTGCAATTATTGGTGTTATAGTATATATTTTTGCAATAATACTAATAACCACAACAATAATATAGTAATAACAATAATAATAAAAATAATAACGATTTTATAATAATTATTTATATCATTATCTTAATTAGTATCGTTATTAATGTAATTATTACTGTTATAATAATTATTTTTGCAATTATACTACCAGTACAAATAGTAATAATGATAATAATAACAATAATAATACTAATAACAATATTATAACCACTAGCATTATTATTATTATTATACATATACTTATTATTATTATTGTTATTATTACAGTTATAATAGATTTTTTGGCAATAATACTAATAATTAAGATAATAGTAATAATAATAATAATAATAATAATAATAACAATTATTATTATTATTATTATTATTATAATAATAATAATAATATTCAAATGTTATGAAAATTCTCTTTATTCTCACTTTTATCATCATTATTGTTATGATTAATACAAGTCTGGTAATTATTATCATTATTACCCTAATAATTGCCGAAATCACCAAAGAAATCGAAAAAACGTCATTTTGGAGTATACTCTCAAAAGGCTATATTTCGCTAGATTTTGCAGGTTTTTCGACTTTTGGGAATGTTTTTCTTATACCTTTTTTTATATTATATATGGACAAAATTCCTGTTATTATCATCATCATTATCATGATTATCATCATTATTTTCGTTATCATCATCATTATAATCATTATTGCAATTATTATCATCATTATTGCAATTGTTATCATTATTATTGCAATTATTGGAGTTATTGTATATATTTTTGCAATAATACTATTAACCACAACAATAATGATAGTAATAACAATAATAACGATTTTATAATAATTATTTATATCATTATCTTAATCAGTATCGTTACTACTGTAATTATTACTGTTATAATAATTATTTTTCCAATTATACTACCAGTACAAATAATAATAATGATAATTATAACAATAATAATACTAATAACAATATTATAACCACTAGCATTATTATTATTATACCTATACTTATTATTGTTATTGTTATTATTACAGTTATAATAGATTTTTTGGCAATAATACTAATAATTAAGATAATAGTAATGATAATAATAATAATAATAATAATAATAATAATAATAATTGTCAGGGTTCGACTTATAAAAAGATATAAGAATCAGAACGGTCAAGGTCAACGGAAAAAACACCAGAGGAAACATACAGAAAGGTTTACTATTACCGGCACTATACATACACATACATAGCAAAATATGTACAAACAGGAGCGTGGGAGTGAGAGAGGATCCAGCGGAGCAGGCGAGGTCACATGGCGGAAGGGAGCACACAAGTCAGAAGTCACGGGACAACTACTGAATTTTTGACTGGTGCTCCTTTTATTTGACCAGACGATGCTTACGACGAAATCCTCGTCCCCCACACCTTGAGACGGCCAATCACGGATGACCTGGGACCGCCCACTTTGACCGAGTAAACATCGCGGAAGGTCCGGTGTCTGTTCGGGAAGGCGACCAATCACAGGCAAGCTACTGCCGCCCCGCGAGCTCCAGAGAACCTCATGAGAAGGACAGCAGTGCCCAAGATGAACTTGACATCTCGCCCCATCTTTTTAAGATAATCATCCGGAGTGGATATTATCTACAAACATCTTGGGCACCGAGGTTCTTGGTTCCTTCTAGCCTGGGCCGCTGTCGGTTCTCTGGTGATGTAGCTCAGGACCTTCCCT
>NW_023661072.1:0-18183 GCF_015228065.2 Penaeus monodon
GAGGGATTCACGTTAAACTCCCCCCCAAAAGAATCCCTAAAAAAAGTCACCCCTCTCCCTCACTGTGTGGAAACATTTGGGGGTTGGCTGTTTCCAAAGGGGACAAGGGACTACTGGAAAGGTACAAACCCCCCCTTCTCTCACTGGTGAAACCCTTTTTGGGATTTTTC
The DNA here is from genome assembly GCF_015228065.2 of Penaeus monodon. Taxonomy (NCBI): domain Eukaryota; kingdom Metazoa; phylum Arthropoda; class Malacostraca; order Decapoda; family Penaeidae; genus Penaeus; species Penaeus monodon. Next base: position 171 of record NW_023661072.1, read on the forward strand.
AGAGGAAGATGGTCCACCTAAAAAACCGTCCTGCCATAGGAACCCGGAAAATTTTAATTTCTTCCTCCTGTGTGAAACACCCCTGGGGCATTTTTTTCAAGGGATGAAAAAAACTAAAGGGAAACAGGTGCGGGCCCCCCTCTTTTTCAAAAAGGTGAAAAAACCCTTTTGGGGGCGTTTCAAAAAAAAAGGGGGTTCACTTTAAAAAAGGGTACAGTCCCCTCCGAGAGCGGAGAGAACTGCCGGAAAAGTGAAAGAGTCCTTCCTCACTGGGGGAGGAGCAGAAGTTTCCCATAAATGTTTCCCTGAGGTGGAAGGGCATCCCCTGGAACTCCCAGAGGTTGACATTACCCAGTTTTTGCCGTGCGTGGCCCCCTTTGTAGCTGGGAGAGGGGGAGTCCTGGAGGTTGACGATGCCGTGCAGAGTATCCCCTGCGGCTGCAACACGCCTCTTTGGTCCTTATTTGGCAAGACGGCGGCCTGACCCAGGCCCGGTAGGTAAATGGGCTGGTCTCCCTCGGGGGGCTGGGGGTAAAAGCGTCATGCTGCCTTTGGGTACCCCCACCGCCCGTTGTACCGTGCAATCGGCTAATTGGTGCGTTTTCCAATATCACCCCTGTTGTGTTAGATATTGGTCTAGCACTCAGTTTCCCTTGTTGGACTCCTGGTGGGGGGGGCGTGGGGGATGAAGCAGCCAAGTACATGGAAACTAAAACCAAAACCCCCCCACAGAAGCCCTTTACTTTTGACGCCCGTGAAAGGGCCCCGCCCACGGCAGCCACCCTGAAGCCTTATGTCCCTCCGGGTGGCAAAAGAAAACCCCAGCACAGGTGATACTGTCATCCCTGCTGCCAAGGGGCGGACAAGACAAATAAATCAGTCACAAACATTCTGTCCACAGTTGTCCAAACGATGGCTCTCGTCTGGCCCCTCCAGGCCAGCACCCCGACCAGGAAAGGGCTCTGACCCCCTCGACGACCCCACTGATGAATAGGAACACCAGCTGAAAAACCGAAACGCTGGGGCCCCCCACAAAACCCCAAAGCCGAAAGGGGGGACCGAAACGGCCCAGGCCCGGGGTCCGACTCTGATGGCGAGTCTGGGCCCCCAACGTTTCCCGCAATTTAAGGTCCCCGTTAAACCCCAAGGCTTCGCAATGCCTACCAATGGTAAGGGGGTTTGGGGACCACAAAAATCCGGCTGTCGACCGGGTTGCGCGGATCAGGGATGATATTGTCCCCAAAGATCAACCCACCCTTTGTTTCCTCAGGAGAAAAAGGGAGTTAAAAGATGGGGGAAAGTGAGCCTCTCGCCACTGAACCCAGGAGAAGAGATCAAGATGGTGTATTTTGGCTTCTCAGTCTCATACTGTGGAGGTAAAAAATCACACCCCGGGTCGTGGAGGCTTCCCGATTGTCAAAGGGGGGAAACTCCAACCAGGCAAGTCCTGGTGACCATGAAGGTACCCCAAGCTCCACCCTTGTCTGGGTAACTGGGGTACCTAAAAAACCTACGCATTTATTTCCCTGTGGTAAAAAGGGTTTGATAAAAAATAAACAAAATTTAAAATATAAGAGAACAAAAAAGAACAAAACAAAAAAAAAAAAAATAGCAGACGAGCAAGGATGTCAACGAAAGGGGGTTTTAAATAGATAGGGGGAAAAACAAATGAATTGACAAAAGGGGAACAAAAACAAACAAAAGCAAGTAAACATGGATAGCATGAAAATTTTAAATTATTTTTTTTTCCCCCCTTTTTTTCCGTAGAACACCCCATCCTGCTCGTCTTCTGATTGCGGTCTGCCTTAGAAATTGCACGAGTGCACCCCCATAACCAGAAAACGGTCAGGTCCGTAGAAAGTTTGTAAGATGTTCATCCTTGGAATCTCCCCGTTTTAGTTCGCGACGCTGACCCCACGCCCATAGGGGGCCGAGGCGGGCAAAGTGAAAAGCGTGGTAAAAGCGCCAGCAAATTTTTAACCCTTTTGGGACACGAAAAAGGTGGCCAGCCCTCTCCCCCCCGTGATTTTTTCCGCGCCGCGCGCAGGTGACTCGCAGGTGAGTGGCAGGGCTGATGGTCGCTCCCCTTTGCCATTAAAGTTAGTTGTTTGGGGGGATTAAAAAATCTTTGGGTTCTGGGGGTGATTTGTTTTATTATTTTTTATTATTATTATTATTTTTTTTTTCCTTCATTAATTTATTACAAAACATTAAAACTTTAAAAAATGGTCGGTCACAAGTCGGGTCGGTGTGTTGTTGTGAAATTCGGGGGGGGTTTTCGTGTTCTGTGTTTGGGTAGTGTTCTGGGCCCCCCGGCGTGGTTTTTGTGAGTGTTTGGTTTTTTTAAAAAGTGTTATTTTGTTCGTCTTCTTTTTTCGCGTAGTCTGCCCAGGTTTTTCCCTGTCTGTGTATGCTGTGTTTAGGGTTCCATGCTGTTTTTCTGTGTATTTTTTTGCTAAAAATTCGGTTAAAAAATGTTGCGCCGTGTCCCCAAGTAGTCTTTGTTCGTACTGATTGCTTTGGGAGTTTTGTGATATGAATTGAAACCCAGGGGAAGCAGATATTCTAAGGGGGTCTGACATTTGTTTTGTAAAGTCTGAGTTTTGTTTGTGTGTCAGCAGAAAACGTTTTATTTTGGGTTTGTGTTATTTTTGCTTTGTTTTCTTTTTTACGGTGTTGTAACTTCTTGTGATCTGGAGTCCAAAGAATGTTTCCGTGTGGGTGTATGGAATTTTGGTGTTGTTGATCGTTTTTGGTTGTTTTTTTCTACTGCTAGGGTATGATTTTTAAATTTGTTTATTTTTGTCTGTTTTTTCCAGTGGTGCTAAAAGGGTTGTGTTCTGTATGCTCTTTCTGTTGTTCTTTTCATGAAGGTTGTGTTTTAAATCGTGTGATATCGTCTATGGGGAAATTATTGCTGTATGGTGCGGTTCGGGAAATTTGGCGTGTACAGGATATAGGGGTTGGCGATAATCGCTTCCCGTGGTACCCCCTTGAGGTGGATGGGGTGCCTAGGTGAGCTCCCAGGCGTATTTTTCAGCCCTGTCTCCAGGAAGCTGCGGGAAAGGCGGGGAGTGTGTGGGCAGGTGTGTTGTGTTAGTTTGTATTTGAGACCGTATGCCAACCTTATCAAAGGCCTTGCGACGCCCTCTATATTGCGTTCGCTGGTGTTTGTTACGAGACCGGAGCGTTTCTCCTGTAAGCGAGGGCGATGGCGCTCTGGCCCCCCTGTTGGGCAAAAAGCCGATTGCCAAGTTGTGTGTTTGGTTGTTTTCAGGTGGGGGAGGCCCTCTGTGCAATTACCCTCTCTAGCATTTTTCCCCTGGGACTTCTAAGAGTGAGATGGGCGGTAATTCCCCACCTCGTGTGCAGATTTCCCGGGTTTGGGTTAAGGTGATGGGGCATGTTTGAACTTGTCGGAAATATCCGTTGCCAGTGCTGCATTGAAGAATGGCGTAGCTGCTGATCATTCTGGGGGAAGATGTTCGATGATTGTTTTTGTTTATGTTGCTACTCCGGTGTTGTGTTTTTAGTGCTTTTGATTGTTTTGTTTTTTTTCTAAATATGGTGTGGAGAGGGATGTCCTCTTGGATGTTTAGTTAATGATGTTTTCTGGGGAATTATGTTCCTATTTTTGTATTAGTTTGAAACCTGGGTCTCTGTAATGTGGTGGATGGGGCTTCTGGGTGGGGAGTTTTGGAAATTCTGTTGCCGATTCCCCTATGGAGAGGCCCTCTCCCCCCCGATAAACCCTTTGTGTGTGTGTTTATTGTAGTATTATCTGTTTGTTCGACCCATGATTTTTTTAAAGGGAACTCCAAAATTTTTTGGGGGGTCTTTAGAGTTTTGACTAGTCTTTGCGCGGTGTGTCCCAGTGGGTTTTTTCATTACTTTAATTTCGTGTGAATTTTGTGTTTGGATTTCTCGTATGTGTGCGAAATTTGTCTGTCCCCCCCGTGTTAGTTTTGTTCGTGTATGTTTTGTTTGTATTTTAAGCAATTTCAGGCGATTGTTTCTTGTAATAAGGAAGCTTGTGTGTTTTTTTTGGGGGATTTTGGGCCTTCGGCCGTCTGTATTCGGTACCACTGTTCAAGGGGTTTTATTGTGTGTGGGGGCTGTCCCCGAATCAGTTACGTGTGTGTTTTAAAGTGTTTGTTTGAACCCCTCCCATTTGCATTTTTTGGGATTCTCGGGGTTGTTTTGGGGATCATGATAGGGTTTTTTGCAGTTTTAAAATGACCGGGGAGGTGGTCGCGGGATGTGACGTCGCCGGGTTGTGTTTGGGGGTGTAAGTGTGCTCTGTGGTTTTCCCAAAGACATGCGGGGGGTTTTGCTGTGTTTGTTTTATAAAAGTGGGTGTGGTGGCCGGGTGTGTGATCTGTCTTGTGTATGAGTGGGCGAGGCCTCTGCCAACGGTTTTGTGGGTTTACCAAAGTGCGGGTTTCGTTAAAGCCCCATATGTATATTGGTTTGTTATGCCCCAGGGGCTCAAGATGCAGGTTCTGGTAGAAAGGTCTTTTTGGGGGGAAAGTATATGGGGTTCTAGTATAATGGGGCCATGTGGTTTATTTATTTCGACTGCCAATAGGGCTGCTGAAAGTTTTGAGATTTTGTGGGGAATGTCGTTTCTGACGCAATTTCTACGCCATCGCTTTTTCTTGGATTTGTTGGAAGATGGGGGTGTAATGTAGATTTTGGGGGGGTAGTGTTTTTGAGCCCATGGCTGTTAAGAGTTGGGTTTGGGTGTGTCTTCTGATGTGTTGCACAGTTTAGTTTTTTGTTTTGTCCGTGGAGTCGTTGTGTTGTAGATGGTGAGGCGTGAGGTTTTGTGATGGTTTGGGCCATGTTTTTTGTTTTTGTTTTTCAAGGAAATAAAACCCCTTGTTTAATTTTTTCTATGTCTGGGGTTCTCAATCATGTCGTTTGTGATACGCATGTTGCCTTCCTTGAGGTGTTTGTGTGTCTTTTGATTGTGCCAGATGGTATGCTCTCTTTTCGTTACTCCATTTATTCTTTTATTTTTTAATTTTCAGAGCCAAATTTTGAATCGATCAAGACTGGGATTTTTTTAGGGTTTTCTGAAAAAGCCGGATGCCATAGTGTTTGGGTCTGTTGCAGTTCCGCCATGAGGCGCTCCAGCCCCCCGTCATCGATGAAAGTTCACTGGCTGACCAGGTTAGGTGTAGGAGGGGGGCTCAGGAGTGGTTTGGGAATCCTGGGGGTGTCCCTAAGTCGTTGACATTGGGGTTTTTATTGTCTTTGGTCTGACGATTACGGAGGTGGAGGGAAAGGAGGGGGGCCCATTTACTTTAGGGGGGGGGGGAAGACTGGGGCTCCAGTGCGTTCTCAGCAGGTAGGGTTCAGTGTCTGGGGCAGGGGCCAGTGGGCTGAGCCTGAAAAGTTGGGACTCCCCTGCCTGGGCCCGTCAGGCTGAGGCATTGGTGCCACGGGCGGATTGTTCGGGGTGGGCCGAAAAGTCTGGGGTGGGGGGGGTTGGTAAATTTAAGGGTGCCCAGGGGGTCAGATTTTTCCAAGGTCTAAAGGGGGGAAGGGTTTTTTGCCTCCAGTGCCACTTTAGCATATATCAAACCCCTTTTCAGGGGCAATATATTTTTTCATGTGAGCATGCGGAGGACTACGAGAACTCCCTGGGAGATCGTTAGGGAGAGCCAGTGGATGGTGGGTTTAGTCTATTGTGTTTATTTCCTGGCGGACCTTTAATTAGGGGTTTTTCCGGCGTTGGTGGTACCTGCACGTCTCCTGTGCTGTTTTTTGGGCCCAGCCCTGAGGTTTTTTTTTCTTTTTCTTTTTTTTTTTCCCTAACTTTTTTTGGAGATTTTTCATGGCCCCCTTTCCCGGGGGACAAATGTTGGCAAGTCCTAAAGGCACCGCCGAGTTAAGGGATTCTTGACGGAACCCTGCAGTCCCCCAAAGGAGTGGGTGTTAGAACCACACTCAGTGCTCGGGTCTTTTTTCTGACTTGATTGGGTTTTAAAATCCCATAAGCAAAACAGTTTTATACTTGTTTTAGTGGGGTAAATCTTTCAAAATTTGATTTGCCCTGGGGCAAAAATACCCTTGAAGGGTAATCCCCTTCTCTTTGATGTTCTTGGCTGTGGCGTGGTTTTGAGAATCTTGCTTTTTTTTGTATTTATCTTTTATGACATAGATGTCTTCAAACCAGCATTGGGGAAAAAGAGGAGATCTCTTCTTCAATATCTAATGCCGACTCACTAACAACTTTTCGGTCCAGTTTCTTTAAAAACAAGCGTAAGCTTACCTTCATACAAAAGGAATTGTGGGGGGGAACCAGTTTTTTAAGGTCGGACGACTCCTTTTGAGAAAAGGGTTCTCGGCATGGTTGTCGTCCTCTATCAAACCAGGAGCCATCATGAATGGGGAATACCGAGTACTTTTGATCGTGCACAAAAAAAGGCATTGCTAGGGTCTCACGCTTTTTGTGGGTGGGCCACCAAAAGCTTTAATTTTTATTTTGGCATTTTTGTTGCAGGGTGGGGGAGAGGGGGAAGTGGCCAGGTGGGGATACAGGGGATGATGGAGGGAGAGAGAGATGGGGAAAGAAGAACCTAGGCTCGACCCCCTCTAGTGGCAGACTGGTTGCGTTCTCCATCACTAGGGATCGGAGCTTTGGTTGGGGCCCCTCCCCTTTTGCCAAACCTTGTACAAGGGACAACAGGGAAGAGCGCCCACCCAGACGAATACAAAGTCCCCGAGGCTTTTTGAGGTCCAGATGACCACAGGAAAAAGGGGAAAAGGGGATCAGGAGGAGACAAAAGGGCACCTATATGCGCCTCAACTGCTGGGCCTCTCTATACGGTTTTTTCCCTTTTAGAGAGAGCTCGGGTCTGAGGAGAGGGGTTTTGTTCCCCCTTTTCACCGTCAAGGGGAAAAAAAAAAAAAACCCCGAGGGGAGTGAAAAAGCAATATTCTCCTGGAAAAAGAGATAAATTTTCTGGACATTTACGTTAGCAAACGATATAAGCAAGGAAGGGGTTTCGCGGCGCGATTTAGGCCCCGTACTCCAGGGTACTCAATGACACTTGAACTGGCCTATTTGCTATTATTTTCCTTCTCGGGGATTGACTGGGTGATCGTGGGGGAGTGGTTCCTTTTGGGACTCGGGCGGCTTGTCAGATGAACTAAAGGGGGGGGGAGGGGGATCCTGTGGAGGAGGGGGGGAAAAAAAGCTACGGGTAGCTAGCTACCTGGAAATTGAAGCAAGGGAGAAGTGTAAAATAGGGGGGCGAACCCCTTGCGTGGTTTTTTTTTTATCTGCGGTGTGGGAAAGTGGGAAACCTTTTTTTTTTTCAAATTGGGGCCAGGTTGGGCATGCAGGAGACACCTTTTTTTTTTTTTTTTTTTTTTTTTTTTTTTTTTTTTCGAATTTTGGACGACAAGTTTAATGAAAAAAACAGAAGTAATAAAAAGGGGAACGGTTTTTTTTTTTTTTTTTTTTTTTTCGCCCGCTGGGGTTTATCATAATAGGTATCTACCCCATTATGATAGCCTATTGCAGGTGAACCCCCGCCTGCCTCCCTTCCGCTCCTAGGAGTAAAGGGGGTTCAGTGGGTCCCTCTTTTTTTTTATTATAAACGAAAAAAAATCGAGAACAAAAATGTCAACAGAGAACGGCAATAATACGCATGAGGTGGAAAACAGGAACATAATAACAAAAAAGAACAAACAAAATAACATGAAACATAAGAGAACAAGAACATAACTTTTTTTTTTTTTTTTTTTTTTTTTTTTTTTTTCCCCTGCCGGGTTTATCATACAGGTGTAAACCCTTTATATAGTTTTTTTTTTTTTAGGTGAGACCCTCGCCTGCCTCCCTTCCAGCTCCTAAAGCTGAAGCGGGGTTTTCAGTGGGTCCCTCTTTTGTTTATTAAAAACAAAAAAAATCGAGAACGAAAATGTAAACAGAAAACGGCAATAAAATACGCATGATGGGGGAAGAAGGGGAACTAATAAAAATAAAAAAAAGAACAAATAACATGAGAACATAGGGAACAAGAACAAAATTTTTTTTTTTTTTTCGCCGCCAGGGATTATCATAGCAGGTGTGAACCTTCTATGATGCCTTTTGCGGCTATCATTATGATAGCCTATTGCAGGTGACCCTCCCCTGCCTCCTTCCAGCCCTAGGACTGAGAGCGAGGTTCAGGGGGGGGTCCCTCTTTTGTTTTTTAAAAAACGAGAAAAATCGAGAACAAAAATGTCAAACAGAGAACGGCGATAGAACCAGTGTGGTGGAAAACGGGAACTTTAAAAATAAAAAACAAAACTAATAACATGAAAACATAAGGAAAAAGAACATGATTTTTTTTTTTTTTTTTTTTTTTTTTTTTTTTTTTTTTTCCGCCTGCCGGGATATCATGCAGGTGGAACCCTTTAGATAGCCTGTTGCAGGTGAGACCCCCCCTGCCCCCCTTCCAGCTCTAGGAGCTGAGAACGGGGTTCGTGGGTCCCTCTTTTTTTTTATTAAAACCGAGAAAATCGAGAACAAAAATGTCACGAGAAGGGCAAAAAATACCAGTGATGGGGGGAAGAACGGAAAAAGTAACAATAAAGAACAAGAACATAATAACATGACAACAAAACTTTTTTTTTTTTTTTTTTTTTTTTTTTTTTCTCGCCTCCAGGCATTATCATGGGGTGTAACTTTCTATGGTGCCCTTTTCAGGTAACCCTCGCCCCTCCCTTCCGCTCCTAGGACTGAGAGCGGGTTCGTGGGTCCCCCCTTTTGTTTATCTGCGATTAAAGGGAAAAACATTAAGAGACATAAGCAAAGTAAATAACTGGTAACGGTGAGTGACCACGCATGACTCAAATGGGAATTTTTGACATGATGTGATATGTTGTGAGGGTGTCGGGGGTGTGGGGGTTGTGGCAAAAGTTACCTTCTTCGTTTGAGCGGGGAAGGGGTTGGGGTGATATGGGGGGTTGGCATCGTGTTGGTTTTTTGCTTGGAAATCACCTTGGGGCCGACCCAAAAACCCAAAAAAAAAACTAACGCAAAAAAAACAAGAATACAAAACAGAGGTTGTGCGTGGATTGATCGGTCCAAAGGGCCTTTTCTTTGCTAATGGTCTTTTGCCTGGTTGTTAACGAAAAAATATGAAAATTATTTTACACGTATATAAAAAAAATGTGACTTCTTGCAGGGGTGGGAAACACCCCCGACCCGCACGAAAGTATGCGTGCAGATCGGGCCTTTCCCACCCCGTGGCATTAGCTCGTGTAAGAGTAGGGGGGATCCCGTTAACTAGCGGAGTGTTCTTGTCCCCATTTGTGATTTTTTTGGTGTTGTGTTTTTTGTGTATGATGTTTCGTATTTGTGTTGTCGATGTGGTTCCCCCAAGGTCGTTGCTTTTGTGTGTATGGTATGTTCAGGGCTCTATGTTTTTTGTTTGGTGAGTGATTGTGCTAATGCTGTATCGTATTCTGTCTTGTTAGTGGTGTTGTTTTCCGTATAGTGCTTTGTTCTGTATGGATTGCATCTTGAGTTTTTGTGTTTTTGAATTGCAATCATGGAAGGGGGTGTGTATTCGGTATAGGTTTTACAGTAGTTTTGTAGAGTTTGGTTTTAGGGGGTGTTGTGCAGTATAAAAGCGTCGGTTTTCTTGAGGCTGGCTTGCTTGGTTTATTGGGTGTTGTGCGTGTTGTGAATACCGTTTCTGGAAGTGTAAGCCTAGCATTTTTCCCCTGTGGTTGGTATGGTTGTCAGGTTGTTTATTGTGAGTGGGGGGGGGTTGCGTCTGGCCACTGGTTGACTGTAATTTTGTTGTTTTGGTCTGTATCTTCCATTTGTTTCGTGGTGTTGATCGTGTTTATGGCTGTTTGTGTGGCTGCTTTTCATGTTTTTTTTGGGACTTGGAAGGGGGTGAAAAATTTTTTGTAATGCGTTTGCATATGCGTGTATTGCTGTAGGGCGGGGGTGGTGGGTTTGGCAGTTAAAGATAAAAGTGTTGGTGAGGGACGCGCCCTGTGGAACTCCACTTTGAATGATGGGGGGGCCTGGTGTGAACCCAGGCGGATGGAGGCTTTTCTGTGCCCGGGAAATTTTGCAAAAGGGGCGTGTAAAGTGTGGAGGCAGTTGTAGCGTTTTTTTTGTATTTGAGACCGTCATGCCAACCTTACAAGGCCTTGGAACGTTCTAGTAAAATGTTGGTTTGGTGCTTGTTTGCGAGACTGAAGCGATCTCCTCGAAAGGGAGGGCGATTGCGCTCCCAGTCCCTCTGTGGGGCAAAAGCCGTTTTGCCTAGGGTTGTGTATTTTGTTGATTAAGGGGTTTTAAGTCTGTGTGTGAAAATCCTCCAAGCAATTTCCCCGGGAACTTCCAGCGGGAAGGGGCCCGGAAAGCTGGTCCTCGTGAGTGGCTTTCCTGGTTTGGGGTAAAGGATGATTGATGCTTTTTTGAATGGGTGGGGAAGGGCCTGTTGCCAGGGCAGCGTTAAAAGTGCGGAGTCTGGAGAGCATGAGGGGTGGAAGGGTTGCATGAAAAGTTTGTTGATGTTGTTTTCCTGGTTTTGTTTTTTTGGACGTGTGTGTGCTGTTCATGCTTCGGGGGTGTGATGGGGTGTGTAGAGGGTTGTCGGGGTGTGAGTGTGGTGAGTGATATTGTTTGTGAGGGAGAATCAGGTGTTGCAGGGTTTAGTGATTGTTTCCCTGGGCTTCTGTTCTGGGTCGAATTTTTGTTTTTTCAGCAGGGAGATTTGGAAGTTCTGTTGCCAAACCCCCTGTGGACAGCTTCCATCCCCTCTGCTGGTCTATCTTTTGTCTTTGGTTTTTATGTTGTGTTTTCCGCCCTTTTCGATCCTATGATCTCCTGTTTTTTCCCCAAAAGCCCCTTGGATCTTTTATGTTGTTGCTTTTTCTCGGTGATGTTTCCCCATTTTTGGTTTGCTCAGTGTTTTTTTTTCTTTGGGTATTTATTTGAATTTCTCTGTGTCGTTGCGTAGTTCTGTGTTCCCCCCCGGTTTTTCACAATTTCCCGAAGGTGTCTGTTTGTATTTTCATTTGTTTTTAGAATGTGTTTCTCTGTAGTTAAAAAGTGTTTTGTATTTGTTTTAGAATTTTTTGCCTCCGGGCAGTCTGTATTCTGGTCCACTGGTTTTAAGGTGGTGGTTAGGGTTTCGTGGGTTGCCCTTCGAGATTGGGTGTGTGTGTTTTTAATGCTTGTTTAAACCCTTCCATTTTCATGATTAAGGTTCCTCGGGGGGGTGTAGGTAACATGATTGGGTTGGTGGAGAGTGTGGTATCACGGGGGGGTGATACTGGATGTGCATCGTCTGGGGTTATGGGGTTTTTTTTTAAAGTTTGCTTGTGTGTTAGCGGAACTATTCTGGGGGGTGGAGCTTTTGGCACGTATGATTTTTTGGGGCGTCTGGGCCCGAGGTGAGGAGTCTGCCGTCGGAGATGAGTGAGGGGGGCCCCTTTTCCGACGGCTTTTGTGTCTGGTCCCCAAAAATCTGTGGGTGGTTGAAGTCCCCTTATTTGGGGTTTTTTGGTGCGTAAGAGTGAAAAGAGGTCAGGTTGGTTTATTAAGGTCGGCGTGGGGGAATGTATGGGGTGGCGATGAGATGGGTCCATGAGGGGTGTCTATTTCGAGGGCCCTGATTTTCTGAGGTGAAAGGCAATTTTTTTTATTTTTATGTTTGTTTGACGGCAAGGGCTATGCCGTCATGGTTTTCTTTTGTTTTGTGGATGTGATGTGTTGTAGTTTTATATTTTTACGTTTGGGGTGTTTGAGTGAGTGGGAGTTTATGATTATGATTCGGGTCGGTTGTCGTTTTGGGTTTGGCAGAGTTCTTGTCTTCGTCTGTATGTCCAGTGTGTAATTATTTTGAATTTTGTGGGGCTTGAAATGTGGTGTGTTGGCCATGGGGGTTCTTGTTTTGTTGTACACCTTCTGTAGGGTTAAATGTTTTGTTGTTTCAGTTTTTAAATCGTCTGGCTGGATGAATATTTTTCCTGCGTGGGGTGTTTCTGTGATTTTTTGTTCGGGGATGCGGTTTTGGTATTGGTGTTTGTGTATATCCATTTTATTGACCGGTTTTATTTCGTGTGCCAGTTGTATCTTTTTGAGGTTTTTTTTGTGCGTGGGGGCTCCGCAGCAAAGAGCGGATGCTATTTTTTTGGGTTTTGAGGTTAAAACCGCCCCTGTGGCAAAAGGGACTGATCTGACCTCTGAGTCTGAAAGGGTTTCGCTGTGTGTTTGCGTGTGCATTGGTTTTTTTGGGGTTTTTAAATGATTGTTTTCGTTGTGGTTTTGGGTGTTGTGGCGACTTTGGGGTGTGTGGGGTGGTAGGTGTGTGTAGGGGTGGGGGTTGGTTTTTGGGGGTTGGTGTTGGTTTTTTTTTGTGGTGCGTGAAAATTTCGGCTCTGACTCGTCCTTGGGTCGAGACCGGTTTGGGTGGGGTGGTGAGACTGTGGTTGTGGAGTATAGTTTCTGTTTGGTGTTTACTGTGTTAGGGGGGAAAATTTGAAGATCCCCCCCGGGAAACCCCCTCCCCAAGGTCAGGTCTGGCAAATTGTTTTTTTTTAAAAGGGTTTTTTTTTTGTGGTGTCTAAAACCCCGTCCGTTCCCTGATGTTTTGGGGGGGGCGTGTTTAGGGCAGTCTGATCCTACTGACGGGCTCAGGTAGCTGCAGGATTATTTGTGGTTTTTTTTTTTCTTTTTCTTTTTCTTTTTATTTTTTTAATTAGTGGTTTTTGGGCCCAAACATTTTGGGGGGGCTACAGTTTGTTTGGCGTTTGCTCTGCTCTTTTTTTTGGTATTCTTTTTTCCTTCTTTTTTTTTTGCTCTCTCCTCTCCTTGTTTTTTGGCCCCTTTTTGAGGGGGGACGAGTTGGCCATTGTTCTGTTCCTTCACCGCGTTTTTGACATTTTTTTGTCTGGATTACAGTCTCTGAAGTTGGGTGTTGGACCCCATTTTGAGCATAGTTTGAGTCTTTTCTCTTTATCTGGGAACTTTTTTATAGTGTCCATAGCGGTAGCATGGATGCATTGCCAATGGTGGTGACCTTTTTGGGTCGATTGTCTGGGGCTTATATAATATTTAAGAGTATAGGGGCCCTTTTCCCGTATTTTTGGGAGCAAGTTGGTGGTCTGTGAACGAACTTTTTCGGTTTTTTGTTTTTTTTTGATTAAATGTTTCGATTTGTGTGTCTGGGATGTTTTTTCAATTCCTCCATGGCTTTTGGTGTTTCTTTGATAGTTCTCTATCCGTTCTTTTGGACAAGCGTTTGTTTGGCCTTTAGCTTGGAGGCATGAGTGGGTTCGAAACCTTTTTCTTTGGTTGGCGATGCGTGGGTGGGGAATAAGGCTTGGCATTTTTTTTCATCTTGGCAGATGAGAGGAAGTGGTCATGGGCAGTGATTATCCTTAGTGTACGAATTTTTGGCATCAAAGAGGGCTTTTTAGTAGGGTTCCCTCTTGGGAAAGGGGAGGGTCGCCCCTTGGTGTTTTAATTTAAACCCCATTTAGGCATGAGGGAAGAGGTGGGGGGGTTGTGAAACTACCCATGACCCCAAAGGGGGAAGGAATTTCAAAACCCCCTCGTCCCTCTTGAAGGGGCTGTAAAGGGCGATGAGGGTTTTTTGTTTTTGGTAGGGGGGACCCCCTTTTTAGGGACCAACCCCATCCCCACTCACTAATTGCAGGTTTATAAGACCTGCATTTCCCCCGTACTACGGCCTGACCCCTCAAAAGGAAGGCCGGGGGAGTTTTTCCCTTCCCTTTTGGAATTGAGGCTTTGTACGTGGTCGTACTCCCTGGTCCCAATTCTACAAAGGGGATGGGGGTGTAGACCCCCCCAGGCGAATACCAAGTCGCAAGAAATCTCTAGCCCAGGGAAAAGTAAGGAAGGGAAGGGAAGTAGTGGCAGAGAAGAGGTCCAAGAGTTTTGATCACCGGGCTCCGAAACAGGTGTTCAAAACCGAAGCTACACGCTTATTTAGGGCCTGTGTAAAAACACGACCCATAGCAAGGGCGGTGACACCAAACTCCGGTCAAGGTCGCGGTAAAACCCCGGGGGCTTACGGAGCTTCTGTAAGTCACCTTATCAAGTTTGCTCTGGGAACAAATGTTCCCGAAATCAAAACTGGGTGTTGATAGCTAAAGAGCTTGCAAAAAACACCCCTGAGCGAGGGCCAACAAAGAGATTAGTGCAGCTTAGCAGTTCTGGCAAGTCGGGGGGCGAGCTCACCGTTGGCTGGGTAAGCTGTACTGACTATGTCTATAGGTTGTGGCTGCTGGTTTTGCCTTGCTTGCTTTGCTTGCTTGAATTTGGAAGTTCTGGCTTCCCCCGGGCCTTTTACTTATGGCCCGGCCCGGCAGCTTTTATGGGTGTTCTCATTTTTTTGGTCTGACACTGGTGTTACCGGGCGGGGGATTGCCGCAGGGGCTCCTGTAGCCGTGGTGTAAGCATCTCGCATAAATCTCTTTACCAGCACGACGGCTGGTTTTGTGGGGTTTGTCTTAGGAATTGCGTGTGCACGCAAATTTTCCAAGTAGGTATCATGGGCGTTGGGGTCGCCGAATGCACAACACCTCCTTCACGTTCATGGTTTGAATATCTGCCATGCCGTGGTAAACCCAGGCCTTTTGTGCAAAGATTCGGTACCTTGTTGTTTATTTCAGAGAGTGCCGTGGTCAACCCGTGGCATCTGGTACCACTGGCCCGGGGGAATGTCTCGTTTTCCTCTCGTGAATGCAGGGGGAAGGGTTGGCCGCCACCGTACACTTCCCCTAAAATAAAATTCGGCTCTGAGTATTTTTCATGGGATTTTTGGGGGGATCCCCGGCCCATTTCGGCTAATCTGTCAGCAAGCTCATTGCCTCTGATCCCATTGGTGGGAAAACCCCGTTTATGATAAATTCTTCTACCCCGAGCAAGATCCTTTGTGTTATTGTGCCCATGGTTGTCGGAGGGAGATGTTGTCATGGGTGAGCGCTGTGAAGACAGTCGAAAGGCTCCTTTGGAGTCTGTGTGTAGACCCCGTGTCCCTTTTCCCTGGCGCGTGTCTCAGTCTCCCATGATACACTACCTCTGCCCGAGCGAGGAGGCTTTTCTGTACCCCCCATGGATATTGGGACCTTGCTGCAAAGCCGGCGCCTGCAGTGTGGGTCAAGGGGTCACCATCCTCTGTGTAAATGTTTTTGGGTCCCCGGGGGGGGGTGGTTTCAAGACCCCCTTGGGGGTTTTTGCCCTTTTGGCTAGGGTAAAATTCTTCTTTTTTTCTTGCCTCTCATGACCCCAGAATCTATGGGTTTGTGCCCACGGCGGAGTTCGCAAAGTCAGGGTGTGGGGGTCCATGCCCTTGGCCAGTAGTGGTTTTTTGAGCTATGGCGTATTAGCACCCTGGCTGTGTGAGACAGCCAGGGGTTGTTTTCAAAAAACTCGTTATCTTTTTTACGTCGACTATTTTGTGTCTTGGCTTGTGTTTTTGGGGGCCTGGTGACCTTTGATAAAATTGGCTGCCCTTGATCAATTCGTGAGGCCAAGGGGGGAAAGGTTTGTCTCCCTAGGGGGTTGAGGGGCCTCCGGCCCCCCTTGGGGGACCCAGAATGCCCTGGCGGCTTTTGTTTTGGACTGTCCCAACGGGTTTTTTATTTTTTCTTTATGCCAATCAAGCGAGGGGGCATAGTTACAATGGCCTGACAGCATGTACTAAAGGATCTTGTACTCTGTGTCTGGCCCCCATGCGTCTTCCCCCTCATTACTCTATGACGCAGTCTTTCCTTTTTTTGGTCAAGCAGGACTGGACCTCCTGGCGGAAGGGGAGGGTCCCGGGCTATCCCTTCCCCAAGGGACGGTATTCCTGAAACCCCCTCCAAGTCCATTCCCTGGGTTTTCAGACTTGTGCCTTTAACTCTCTGTCTCAAAACCATGGCCTTGGATTTTGGCCGAGATCTTTAGTCCTGTCCTAAAAACTCCCCGGTCCAAAATCCAACAAACGCTGGGCTTTGTTTGGCAGTTGCTCCGTGGAATGATGCAAGATCTCTGCATAGGAGGATCTTGCACCCCACTGGGGTTTTTGTTGAGGATACAGGAATTAGTGTGTTAAAAAAAGGGGTGGACTGAAACCCCCCCCTTGGGGGTTTTCCCTTTTCTAAATGGCATGTGCTGTATAGGTACCTTTGGGAAATTTTCTTGGTGTTCTTTCGTAAAAAATCACCACCAAGCCAAGAGTTACCTCTGTTTTCCTTTTTTGGGTCAGGCTCCCGAATGGCAAGAGGACTTGCCAATTTTGAAAGCCTTCCCCCAGTCAAGGAATACGCCCCAGATGCGCCCGTGTTTATTTTGCTCAAAAGCTGGGTTGTTGCGCTGTGCTCATGCCCCTGGTGAACCCGTGGAGGGGTTTTGGTGGGGCTCCCATTTTTCCCTTGGGGCCCGGTTCAGTACCATCCCTCGGCAGTCTTTGGAGACAGCTAGGAGAGGAGGGCGGTACTTCCCCCCGGGTCCTTTGGTTTTAGGGATGGGAAAATATGGTAGCCCTCTTCCCGCTCTGGGGGGAGAGTGGAAGTTTCCCAGGACCTGTTGATGAGTTGCGGAATGCAACTCACCCCCATCCCAGGGGGGGAGATGAGGGGTACGAATCCCGTCTCGCCGGGGTGAGTTGGACTGGTTTGTGTGCATCTCTTAGTTCCCCAGAGAAAAGTAACGCTGAGTTATCGGGTTCCTGCCCCTTTTTTGATGTGAGCAAGTCTGTCTGGTTTAGCGTTCTTGTCTTGCCTCAGTTTCGGGTGGCAGACTGTCGGCTCGTTCTCGCAGAGAACTCTTGCGCCGTCTGTTGGCCTCTGCCTGGGGGGGCGTGGTGCGTGCATCCGGGGCTGACGGGTGGTGGCTGCTTGACCCTTGCATAGTCTGAGAGGGGTACGGTGATCGAAAACCACACCTTCCAACTTTTTCCTGCCTCCTCTGCTGGGAGTTCCTTGGCATCCCTACCGCCCCCCTTAGGGGGCTGGTTGTCGGGGGTTTTTTTGCCTTTGGAAATGTTTTCTGCACATGTTTCCCCGTGTTGACCTCCTAATCTCGTCATTAAATACCGGGTCCTTTACTCTGACCCAGGCCGATTTTGGGGATGGTCATGAGGGCCTCATCAATGGGATTTACAAGTTGGCTTGTAGCACTTCCACATTTGGCTCGGTGGGTTCTTTCTTCTAGACAGCGGGCCAGGCGCTCTGGAACGCCCCAGTTGGCCCCGCTGTTTTCCATCTTGGTTCGGGGCGGGGATTTCGGTGGGCCCCTACCAGAGGGTTGTTATGTGCCATAAAGGTCCTAGTACGGTCTCATCGACACGCCCCCAAACCCCTCCACCAGAGTCGCAGTGGCCAGGGAGGTCTGGACCCCCCCCTCTCCATGGTTGGCTCCGGGTGTTGAGGAGAGCGATCTCGGGGGAAAGTCTCGAGCACGTTGGCTATGGACGGCCCGCCGCATCCGGTACCCCGCGGGAGCCCCGGATGGGGGGGTGTGCATTGAGTCTCCCCCTTGATCACTCGGTCGGTGCGCGGAGCACTACCTGGTGATGTCAAGCTAACAGTTGGCCTGCGTAAATTGGTTTTGACCTTGCTTGCTTGCTTGCGCTTTAGATTTGGAAGTTCTGGCTTCCCCGGGGCCTTTTCCCTTTGGCCCGGGCCCGTGTCGCTTTTTATGGCGTCTCATTTTTTCTGACACCGGTGCTTACCCTGGCGGTGGGATTGCCGCAGGCGCCCTGTAGCCGTGGTGTAAACATCTCGCATAATCTCTTTTCCAGCACGACGGCTGTGTTTTTGGGGTTTGTCTTTGGGAAATTTCGTTGCACGCAATTCTCCAAGTAGTGTATCAGTGGGGTTCGGCTCACCGCAAAAGCATGCAACACCTCTTTCATGTTTATGGTTTTATATCTGCCATGCACAGGGGAAAAGGCGCATTCTGGCAAATGACTTCGGTACCTCTTTTTTTGGGGGGTTTATTTCAGGAAGGGGAAAGGGGGGGTTTTTTTCCAGG
>NW_023661073.1:0-2500 GCF_015228065.2 Penaeus monodon
TCTGGGTAAAGTGGAAGTTTCACGACCATTCCTAGCCACTTTTCCTGCCTCACTCTGCTGCAGTTTCCTTGCAATCCCTGACATCCTCCTTAGTAGGGCTAGGTTTTGTCGGGGGTTTCTTTGCCTTCGTAAATATTTTCTTCGCACATATTTACCCTGGGGTTGAACCCCTATGCGTCATTGAAGGACCAGGCGTCCTTGGACTCCCTAACCCAGGCCGAGTTTTGGGTATGTTCAGTGAGGCTGCCTCATCAATGGCATTACAAGTCTGCTTGTAGCACTTCCACATTTGCGCTTGTGTGGGTTTCATTGCTTCTCAGACAGCTGGCCAAGGCTCGCTCTAGAACGCCTGCCATTGGCCTTGTCTGTTTATCCATCTTGGATTCGGTCGTGCTATTTCGGCTGGGCCCATCCTGAGGTAGTTATAGTGCCTCAGGAGGTCCCCGCGAGCTTAACTGTTCGTCACAGTGCTCCTCTGTGTACATATATACCCTTGATAAGTGATCCCTGTTTCACTTGAACATACAAACATACTCGGCAAATCATCACACCCCACCTACTCTCAATCAAAATAAAAACCTGACTGCACCAACAAAGCAAATGCCCTCCATCACGGAGGCGAAGGAGCCCCTGGTTACACGGCGATCAGGATCACTCCGAGAAGAGGGTGCTAAGAATCTCCATTAATAACAGCCCACTCCCACGCTGATGAAACTTTGCACATATAAATTAGGACCATGAGATCTGCATCTGCTTACTAGCGATTACTTGATAAAAGCCTTCATTAAATGGTTTAGAAAGACTAGCGAAGAACAGAGATACTAAATGATGGACACTTGCTCTATTGGAGAGGTAAACCCCAGTGTAGCAGCAGGGGTAGGTTATCTAGTTCAAAATGTTTAGAAATAATATTTTGGAATCTATAGCATAAGGGAAAGAGTGGCTTCAGTAACAATAAAACTAACAATAGGTACAACTTCAAGAGTGTCACGTCTATGCCCAACCGCACCACAGTATAAAGAAATATAGAGCTTCCATGAGATGTTTAATTGGCCAGCGAGAGATAAAATCCCCATTTCACATAATTATGGGAGAGATTAATAGTAAAGAGACAGCAGGAGATTTCAGTAGTAGGGAATCCGGATTAGTACTAGAAATGAGAGTGGACAAAAGCCTAGTTGATTTTTGCAGAGGCTTGATCCACACAAAATCATGATCCATGCTTCAAAAAAGACACTAGAGCGGAAACTAGTAAGTGCCAGAGAGGGATGGGGAGGGTTGATGCTGGAAATTAGCCTACGAGATTGGATGAGGGCGATGGGACAGGAACAACAAAAAAAATTTCTTGTGATCATTAAAAAAAAAAAATGGCAATGGACAGGGCCAAAAATCGGAGACGGCATCAGCGGGACAAGGAAAGTAAAAGAAGGGTTTTTGATAATTAAAAAAGCTAAGGGTCAACCAGGCAAGATGACGTGACGAAAAAACGAAATTTCGGGGGGGAGAGTGGAAACAAAAAATCAAGAAAAATAAAGTTGAAAAATTGGGGGAGGCCCCCATCCTGCAGTGGACTGCTCGGGAAAGAGATAGATGGTATATTTGTAATATATATAATATATATTAAAATATATTATATATTATATTAATAAATATATAAAAAATATATATAATTATATATTTTATATATTTTTATCTAATTTAATATTTATATATAAATTTTATATATTATATATTTTAAATATATATATATATATATATATATTTATACAAAAAAATATAAAAATATATATTTATATATTATATATTTTTATATATATATAATTTTTATATTTTATATCTATTTATATTTTTATAAATAAATTTATATATATATTATTTTATTATAGATATATTAAATTTTATATAAATTTATAAAACAAATAAAATTATATTTATATAAAATTTTTTAAAAAAAAAAATATATATATAAAAAAAAAAAAACAAAAAAAACACACACACACACAACCACACATATATAATATATATAAAATAATATATAATAATTATAATATAAAATATATAACTTTTGTTAAAATATTTAATATAAAAATATTATTATATATATATATTTATATATAATAATAATTTTTTGATATATATATTTTTATATTATATATATAATATATTGTTTGTTGTGTGTGTTGTGGTGTGTGGGTGGTTGGTTTTTGTTGTTGGTGTGTGGTTTGTGTTTTGGGGTGTAAATAAGCATATATCTATCTAGACTATCTATCTATCTATTATCTATCTATTATTATTATATATATATAATAAATATATATAATATGTAATATTATAATATAATATATATATAATATATATATATATATATATATAAATTTAAATAAAATTTATATAATATATGGGTGTATATATATTAAAAAAACACAACACACACACACAACACAACACCCCACCACCACCACCCACAACACCAATTATATATTATTAAATTATATATATA
>NW_023661073.1:7500-10000 GCF_015228065.2 Penaeus monodon
GCACAAAAAAGGTAAAGTTTAAAAGGAGTAAAAAATAAGAACTTCTAATATGTGGGTTGTGTGTGTATATAGTATTATGTGTATGTGTGTACAGACAGGTCACAACGGGGAAAAAGACAGGCGGGATCAGCGTGTGTCCTCAGACGTGCGCCAAGCTATCTGGAGCTGCTGGCCATTCAGCATTAGGGACGGCCATGGGAAAGCAAACTAACGAAGAATACTGCACATTTCTTTTGCCAGGTATGAACCGTAGCCGTAACCGCTACGGAGACATCGCCGTGTTCAACGGACGTGGATAAGGGGAAGGAGTCAAGCTTCAAAACGGGGACATGCGCCATTGGTGGAACATTTCCCCGCCTTGGCCTGGATCTGGGGGGCCGCTGGAGCCACGATCACAAATGCTCTCGATATATCTGACGGCAGTAGATACGATACGAGACCCGAAGCCGCGCCATTTCAAACATGACACGCCCACAGAGCAGAGCCTTGGTAACAATCTTATCTTGGTATTGTGTGCCTCGAGAGATCTTATCTGACAGCGGGGACACAGTTTACCTGATGTAATGAAAAGAAGTGACGCCTGCTTCCATTCAATCTTAACCACTACACCACCATGTTATGTGCAATGGGGCCCCCCCCTGTGAAAAATTAACCGGGTACACTAAAGAAAAATGACTAAAAGGATGTGGATGAGTCAGCAAAGGAATGGCACCGTTACCGCGCCCCCTTCGTTGCCTACTCGCCAAGTTTACCCAGGCCAGCAGATTCCGCATTCGAGCGATATACGGACACCACTGGAGCGGGGGGACCCGCTAACGCTGGCTGCGAACTATGGGAACGCAGACGGCATGACGATGAGGTAAAGTCGTATGTGAATATGTGTAAACCACGAGTGGAAAGGTTGGGAAAAACATGTAGAAGGGCTTTAAAGAATAACACAGGGCGCAGGAGGCAGCCCGATATACGACGTTAGAAACCAGGGATAGAATATGCGTTGGCGACGACGTCTTGCTGCGGTGTATATTATAGAATGCCAATAAGCTGTTTGTTCCAGGAAGGACCGTTTAGAGTATAGCAGCCCTACAAATGGAACAAAGTGGGGCAGGGAAAGGACTCCCGCGGAAAAAATATCACGTCAACATGGTTGCAGCGGTATGTGTACGCGAAGGCACAAGGAAACGGCTATAAAACGCGCGCCGTGGTGGAGTCCGACGATGTGTCGGGTAAACTAATACAATCCCAAGTTATCACCGGCGGAGCGTGAGAAAGATGTACAGGTGAGCACTAATGCCAGGACGCCAGCAGGAAGATTAAGGGAAATTACGCAAGTAGAAAACTGGTTTGAAGGATGTTCCAGGTAAAACCAACATTACGAAATAAAAATAGGGACGGGGCCGATTAATAGAGAACAATCTTACCTATTCCGAAGTCTTAGAGAATTGGGTGAGAGAAGAGCTCCGCATATGATGCAACTTGGCATTATCGAAGCATCTGACTCCTCGTTTTCGACTCCTATCTTAGTGTGCCAAGAAGACGGGAAAAACATCGGATTTGTTAGGCCTCAGATAGATCTTAACAAGTTGTATAATGGATGCAGACAACATAGTGTGATCCAGAATCATATTTTGCAGACTGAGTATACAGATATTTTTCGAAGATCGACCTGACAAAAAGGTTATGGCAAAACCTCTTGAAAAGATGATAGATGTGTATAGTACTGCTTTTTCTACCCCTGCAGGTGTTTGAATTTACCGTCTGCCATTTGGCCGGTTAACGCCCTGCAGCATCAAACAGACTCATGCGTAGGCCTTATTGGCGGACATTGGGAAGGAGTGGAAACGTTTTTTTTTTGGATGATTCTAGTACACGCGGCGACATGGGAGGAACATGGCATTTACTGGGCAAGTGCGAAATAAACCAGCGATGCAAAATTAACAGCGCGGACCAACAAAAGCGAGTGTATGTGATATGTATGAACTTGAATATTTGGGGACATATTGCGGTGAGTGCAGCATTAAAACCTAAAATGCTTGAAAGACATAACATCATAGAACTCCCCCACCACGAACAAAAGCAAGTTAGGGTCATTCCTGGGTTGTCTGGCTACTACGCCGCTATTATTGAGGACTACGCAGGCACGCCGCATGTATGCTGACGGAGCTGGTTAAGAAGAGGCCCGTCCAGGCGCAGGCGCGAGGAGCACAGCTATCATTGACAAGTTGACGTAGCGCTGACAGATAAACCTGTCTAAAACTTCCAAACATAATAACCCTTTACCCAGTGAACAAGAACGCTTCTGAAGTGGCTTGGGAGCAGACTTTACAGGAAGATGCTTGTGAGCAACTCCCCGTCGCTAGCAAGCCGATCGCTGTCAACAACGCAGCCTAAATATCGGGTGATGAACGCCCGAGGTCTAGCGGGTGGTTGGGGCAACCAAAAGGCTCTACAAGTTTCTGAGTGTCGCGGTTCTACCGAGACAGACCACACCTCTCATGACCTT
>NW_023661073.1:20000-35000 GCF_015228065.2 Penaeus monodon
AATCACACACACACACACACACACACACCCACACACACAAACACACATAAATATATTTTTATATATAAATATATATATATATATATATATATATATAATCAAATAAAATTTTATAATATATATATATTATTATATTATTATTTTTTGTGTGTGTGTGTGGGGTGTGTGTTTTGTGTGTGTGTTGGTATTGTTTTGTGGTGTGTGTGTTGTGTGTGTGTGGGGTTGGTATGTGTTTGCCCCGTGTGTATGTGGGTGTCGGTATATTTTATATAATATAAATATAAAATATATAATTAATGTTTTGTGGGGGGGGTGTTTGTGTGTGTGGGGTGTGTGTGTTTTGTGGTGTGTGTGTTTGTGTGTGTATGATTTGGGGTTTTTGTGTTTTGTGTGTGTATGTGTGGGGTGTGTGTGTGGTTTTATATATGTTTATATATATATTTTTAATATATATATATAAAATTTAATATAACAATTACACACACAAAAAACACACATATACTCACATAAAAAAAAAAAAAAAAAAAAATATATATATAATAATTTAAAATTTTTTACATATATATATATATTTTATTTTAAAAGGGATAAGATAAAATATAGTATATAATATGGGGGTATATATGTAAAATGTAAATTTTATAACATTATAATCCACCCCACAGACAAATCAGCTGGAGGAAGGCGTGGGGTGGGCAAAAGGGGGGGACAGGATCCCCCTGCGGGGAGTCTCCCCCTGGGGGAAAGGAAAGGGACATCATAAACCCGGGGACCTTCTCGGGGTTTTGGATTCAAATTTCCTTTTTTTTCGAAGGTCGTTTTTACTCTCAGACTTTTTTGGGTTTTTCCCAGGGGCTCCCCCCTTTTTCCCAGCCCGGGAAAAACCTGTTAGGAATTTTTCGAGCCCTGAGCTTCTCCCTTCCATTCCTTTTCGGCCGTCGATTAGTTTGAGGTAGGGCCGAAACGTCAGGGGCTTTCGGGCCTATGCCCCGCTCTGTTTGGGGGTTTCCTGATGCAGCTGAACTTCTCCTCCTTCCATCCGTTTCAAGGGGGAATGGGGGGTTTAAAAACCCAGGTTTCCCTTTTGGACCCCTTTGGGCCATCCCTGCTGACCATTTTCCCCTTTTCTCCATAACGGAAAAAACCCATCCCTAGTGGTATGTAATAAACTTCTTTCATACACCTTCCATTGAAGAGGGGTGTTCCCCCACTCGCTTTTCCCTTTGGGCGCCCTTGCATCTTGACCCCCAGTACCGGAGGAGAGACCCGTCTTCCTTCTTTGGGGGTTTCTTTCCCCAAAAAATGGGCTCCCCTGGTCATTTTTCCCGATGCCCCCGTTTCCGGGGCGCGGGTACCTTCTCCCCACGACTCTCCCCTAAATTGCCCCTTCTTTTGCCCGCCCTCATTTCCCCTCCAATGGGGGAAATCTACTCTCCCCTTTTCGCCCTCTTCCCCCTTAAACTGCAGGGGATTTTTTCCCCAGGTAAAACACTCTCCATCGAAACCCGGGCCCAATATAGCCCCCCTTTCCCTCCGGGGAAAGGTGGGACCTATCTTTTCCCTTTGTGCCCCCTTTTGACAAGCAGTACTTTGGCAAAAACAGGCCCCATTCTTCCCAAAGGCTTTCTGTTCAAATAAGACGCTATTCCCGGGGACACAACAATAACGCCCCCTTTTTTCCCTCAGTGGGACACTGGCCATTCCCTATGGAAGGTCAGCAGCGGCGGAAATTTTGTTTCCCTTTCCCCCGGGTGGCCCCCTCCCCCAGAAGGTGGAATTTCTTTTTTAAAAGGGTGCTGCCCAAATTTTCAAAATTGAACAGCGGCTTTTCTCCTGCTGACAGGATCGGGCGCATAGTCCGCCCATCCTCCGCCTTTATGTACCTTCCTCTGTTCCGTTCGTCTGGGCCCCCCACCCGCCATTTTTTCCCGCGTTGCCTCTCCTCTCTCCCCTTTTTTAAAACCCCCCCCTTTCCCCCTTTTCCCTTCAGACTGAAGAGGAAAACCAGGTGGGTTTCGAAAATGTAGTCCCCATTTTTAATAAAACTAGTTTTTTTTAATTTTGGGGTTTTTTTTCCATGAAAAATATATATTTATTATATATATATTATATATATATATTTTATAATATATATTATATTTAAAAATAATATAAATTTTTATATAAATAAAAAAGCATAAATATATTTTATATATATTTTTTATAAAACATAATTTTTTTATTTGTAAAATATTAAATATGTAAACCCCCAAAAAATCAATAATATAAAATATATTTATTTAATTTCATACACACACAACACAACACATAGGGGAATGTATATATTATTTAATATATATATATATTTTAAAAATTTAAATAAAATAGGGGAAATATATAATACAACACACTCCCAAAAACACACCCACAGACCCCTATATAAGTATATATATATATTAATTTTTAAAATTATAGTAAATTTTAAAATATATATATATATATATTTTAAAATACAATACCAAAAATTTTTTAAAATCCAATAATATACAGAATTAAAACAATATATTTTAAAATTTATACAAAATTTAAAATAATATATTATTATATATTTTACTTTTTATATATGCATATATATATATTATTTATATATATATAATAATACTTTATATATATGCATATATATATTTTATATATATATATATTTTTATATATATATATAAAATATATATACAAAATAGGTTTTATATATTTATAAATATATCATATAATATTTCTATAAAAAACAAAAAAAAAAAAAAAAAAAAAAAAAAAACAAAAAAAAAAAAAAAAAAAACTTCCCCAAAAAAAAAAAAAAATTTAAAAAAAAAAAAAAAAAAAAACAACAAAAATAAAAAAAAAAAAAAAAAAAAAAAAAAAAAAAAAAAACACAAAAAAAAAAAAAAAAAAAAAAAAAAAAAAAAAAAAAAAAAAAAAAAAAAAAAAAAAAAAAAAAAAAAAAAAAAAAAAAAAAAAAAAAAAAAAAAAAAAAAAAAAAAAAAAAAAAAAAAAAAAAAAAAAAAAAAAAAAAAAAAAAAAAAAAAAAAAAAAAAAAAAAAAAAAAAAAAAAAAAAAAAAAAAAAAAAAAAAAAAAAAAAAAAAAAAAAAAAAAAAAAAAAAAAAAAAAAAAAAAAAAAAAAAAAAAAAAAAAAAAAAAAAAAAAAAAAAAAAAAAAAAAAAAAAAAAAAAAAAAAAAAAAAAAAAAAAAAAAAAACAAAAACAAAAAAAATTTTATATAATATATATATTAAAATATATTTTTTATAAAATATATATTTTATAAAAATTATAAATTTTAAAAAAAATAAAAAAACACAAAAATTTTTAAAAAACAAAAAAAAAAAATAAAAAAAAAAAAAAAAAAAAAAGAGGGTTTTTTTTTTTTTTTTTTTAATTTTTTTTTTTTATAATATAATATATTATATTTTATTAATAATAAAATTATATAATACTAAAATATATATAAAATATTAAAATAAAATATTTTTTTTTTTGTTTTTTTTTTAAAATTAATAAATATTTAAAATAATATATACTATATAATTATATATATTTATTAATATATATATATTAATATTATATTATATATTATTTTTTTATATATTAAATATATTTATATATTAATTAAAATATTATAATATATATAAAATATATATATAATATTTTTAAAATTATATATTATAAAATATAAACAATATATATTTATATATTTTTTAAAATACTAAATATATTTTTATTTTTGTATAAATATATTTTATTTTATTTTAATATATATATATATATTTTAAAAAAATATATATAAAATATAATCATTATGTGTGGGAAAATATATATATATATATAATATATTATATATATAATATATTATATATATATATATTTTAATTTTTGGGGGTTGTGTGTGTGTGTGTGTGTGTCGGTATATATTATATAAAAATATATAAAATTTTTATTTTTTATAAAAATAAAAATATTAATATAATAATATTAATATATAAAACATATTGATGTCTGTGTGGTATTTTTGGTGGTATGTGTAATTGGTGTGGGGTGTCATAATATATAAAAATTATATAATAATTTTATTTAAATTATAAAATATAAAAAAAATATTTATATTAAATAATATAAAATTTTATATATATTATAATATATATTATTTTATATTATTTTAATATTATATATATATAAAAATAATTTTTAAAAATATATGAATATTATACATATATGGTGTATATAATATAATATATATATATATATTATATATATATATATATATTATATATATTTTATCCCAAATATATAGTTGTCTGTGTGGTGTGTTTGTGGTGTGGTGTGTTAAAATATATATATAATATATATATAATAATATATATATTTTAAATATATAATATATATTATATATAAAAAATATATAATTATATATTATATATATATATTATATTTTAATAATGTGGTGTGTGTGGTGTGGGTGCGTTGTATTATGTTTTATATATTATGTATAATATATATAAAATATATTTTTAATATTATAATTATTTATATATATATAATTATTATTATTAATTATATAATATATATATTAAAAGGTATTATAATTAATATATAAAAATAAGATTATGTTTTATATAAATATTATATATATACATACTTTTTTTTTATTAAATATTTTTATATATTGTTTATATATATTAAAAATTTTAATATTTTTAAAATAATATAATATATATATATATATATATATATATTTTTATATATTATATTAATTATATAAATATATATATACATATATATATATATTATTTAAATAATATATATATATAATGTTAGGGTATAAAGAGAAAATATAAAAATAATGGTGTGTGGTGGGGTTTTTGGGTGGGGTTTTTTTGTGTATGGTATAATAATATATAATAATAATATATAATAAATAATATAATATATATATAAGGGATTTATATATAATATATAAAAAAAATTTATATTAATATTAAATTTAAATAATTTAATATTAAAATATATATAAATATATATATATAATATTAACATAATAATACTTTTTATTTAAAATTTTTATAAAATGTTTATATATACGTAAATATTTATATATTTATATATATATTATAATATATTATATAATATATATATATTATTTATATATATTTATATATAAATATATATATATATATTTTAAAATATATAATAAAATATATTAATATATATTTTATGTAGCGATATAAAAAAATAAATATATATGTTTTACATATATTTTAATAAGAAAAAAAAGATATAATTATATAATATTATTTTATTATATAATATTATATATATATTATTATTTTATGTGTGTGTTGGTGTGTTGGTGTGTGTGTGTGTGTGTGTGGGGGGTGTGTGTGGTGTGCGTGTGTGGTTTTTTAATATGTGGGTTTATATGTATAATTATATATAATATATAAAATATATAAAATATTATAGTATTATATATATAATATTTATAAAACAATATTAATATAATATATAAAATATATATAATATATATATGTAAATATAAATTATATATATAATATATAATAATATATATAATAATATATATTTATATAATGAGAGATGTGTTTTTGGGGCGTGTGGGGGATTTTTATACAAACACACACACCCCAAAAACCACAAACACACACACACACACACACACACCCACATACACACAAACATTTAAAATATATATAATAATATATATTAAAAATATATAATATATAAATTACAGAACACACATACACACGACACACACATACAACACACAACACACACACAACACACCACAAACACAAAAACCACACACACAATGCACACCACACACATATATTATATATATATATATATATTAAAAAATATTATTTTATATATATATATTTTATAATATATTATTAATATATATATAATATATATATTTATTTTTTGTGTGGGGGTTGGTGTGTGGTTGTGTGGTGGGGGGTTGGGGTGTTGTAGGTGGGGTTTGGGGATTAAAAAAATTTATAAAACATAATATTCTATTATACATATATATATATAAAAAATAAATAAAATAAAATATAATATTATATATATATTTTAATATATCCAAAATTTTAAGAGCTATAAAAAATATATATATATAATATAATACATAAAAAATTTATAAAATTTAAAATATATATATATATAATTATATAAAAAACAGACACACAATACACACAGACACACACTTTAAAAAATACACACAACACACCCACACACACAACACACACTCCACAAACACACCCCACACACACCACAAAAACACACACACACACACACACACACAAAAAATAAAATTTTATATATTAATATATAATATATATATATATATATGAATATATGTATATAAAAATTAAAAATATATATTAAATTTTTATTTTATATATATATATATATATTTTTTTTTTTTTTTTTTTTTTTTTTTTTTTTTTTTTTATATGGTGGGTTTTTGTTTTTTTTTTAATTTTTTTTTTTTTTTTTTTTATATTTTTTTATATTATATATAATATATATTATATATAAAAATATATTTTTAAATTTATATAATTAAAAATTTTAAAATATATATATATAAATAATATATAAAATTTTTATATATATATAATATTATATATTTTTTATTGAGTAGTGGGTTTTTGTGGTTGTTGATGTGGTATACACCACACCACACACACCACACACACACCCACAAAAACCCAAACCACACACAACACAAACACAAACTTATATATATTATTTTTAAAAATATAATAAAAATTTATAATATATACAGCACACACATACACACAGACACAACATACAACAAAACCCCACCACACACACACACACCACACACACACCACCCACACACAAAAAAAAAAAAAAAAAAATATATATAAATTATTTATTTTAATAATATATTTTATATATTTTTTTTTTGTGTGTGTTGGGTGGTGTGTGTGTGGTGTGTGTGTGGGGTGTATGTGTGGGTGGTGTATATACTAAAATTTTATATATATAATAATATCCTAATATACATTTAGTTTTTAAAAATAAATAAAATGAAATTATATATATTAAAAATATATAATATTCATTATATATATAAAATTTTAAATAAGTATATATTATATATTATTTTAAAATTATATATAATTTTTTATATATACAGACACAACAACACACAGACACACCCCCTACATAACACTACACCCCACACACACACACACACACACACACACACACACACACACACACATTACACACCACACACAACAAAAATTTATTTTATATTTTATATAAAATATATATATATATAAATGTAAAATTTTATATAAAAATTATATTTTAAATTAATATATGTATATAAAATTTTTTAAAATATATATATATAAAATATTAATATATATAGATTATATATAATATATTATATTATATATATATATTATATATATATATGTGTGTGGGTGTGTTGTTTGTGTGTGTGGGGTTTTGTGTATGTGTGTGTGTGTAAATACATAAGTTTTTGTATAATATAAAATATATCTCTATATAACATATATACGTATTATATAAATATATATATATATATTTTATATATAATATATATATATAAAATGATATATATATTTATATAGAAGGCTATATGAAAAGAAAATTTTTAAATTATATATAATATAAAGATAGATAGTAGATAGATAGATAGATAGATAGATAGATAGATAGAAACATATATATGTTACTTTCTCCGGACAACACACGTTTTTTGTGTGGTATGTGTAAAAATTTTTTTAAATATTTTAATTTATTATAATATTTATATATAAAAATATATAATAATATGTAAATATTAAATAAGGTTAATAGTAAAATATTATATATATATAATATATATATATATATATATATTTTTATTATGCATAATACACACAACACCCACACCACACACACACCCCATGTCTGGCGTGTATATTTGTATATATAAATTTATTTTTATATATATATATTTTATAAATGATATATATACATAATTATATATAAAAAATTATTAATTATATATTATTATTTATAAATTATTATATATAATTTATATATAATATATCTTTTATATATATAGATTAATATTTTAATATATATGGATTATATGTGTGTTGTGGTGTGTGTTTTGTATGCAATATATATGTTTTTATACATAATATAATAATTATATATATTTATATATATATTATAATAATATATATATGTATATATTATAAAATTTTAATATATATATATATTATATATATATATATAATATATATATTTATAATATACATTAATAATTATTTTTATATATATATAAATAAAAAATATATATTTTTAAAATTTATATATTTTTTTAAATTATAATTATATAAAAATAATTATATATATATTATGTAACACACACACACACACACACCCCCCCCACACACCCCCACACATATATATATATATATATATATATATATATATATATATTTTATATTTATAAAATTTTATATATATTATATGGGTTTTTTTGGTGTGTTTTGGTGTTGTGTGTGTCCCTCACATACAATTGCACACCACACACCACACACAACATCTCTGCAATACACACACATCTCTTAATCCCTTTTTCACATATGCCTTTTTTCACCTCACACCAAATATCCCCCGAAGCTACAATGGATCTAGTGTTTTGTACAACCCTTTTAGTTACAAACTCCGGGGGCCATTGTAGCGACCCTTCCCCCACTTACTATTTCCATCCATAACAACTGTTAATTATAAAAAATATATATTTAATACAATAACACTCCTTAATCCCCCACCTTTCCTAGAAGGGCAACGGGCGGATTCCGCAGGGCCCTTCCGCCTGCGACGCCGTCCCCTGTAAACGATCAATCCTTCCTCCCTACTTCTGAGTACATCGCAACCCTGTGATTTCCCAGTTCAATGTAAAAAGGGTCGCCTGCGAGCGACAGACAACAGCCTACAGCACGCGACCGGACGACCTCTGTCCCTCATTGTACCATCCTCTCATTAAAAATATCTACAAACAAGCAAAAGGGCGTTTCACCCTTTAACGCTTCCCAAAATTTCCCCAAAAGCTAGACGCGACTGGTCTACACTTCGCTCATCGCCATCGTTACACACTCACCACACCACAACACACACACACCCACACACCCCCCAACAATATGCCACGCACACAAACACACACAACCCCACAATTATTAAAATATAATATATATATTATAAAATATATATTTTTAAAAAAATTATAACAAATATATTTATATAATATTAAAATATTGTGTGTGGGGTTGTGTGTGTACATATAATTTAAAATTTAATGTTTTCATATTAGTAATAAAAAAAAAAAGGATATATATATATATAAATATATATATATATAATGTGTGTGTGTGTGTGTGGTGTGTGGGTGTGTTTGTGTGTGGTGGTGTGTTGTGGTGTGTGTGTTGTGTGTTGTTTGTGTGTGTTTGTTTTATATATATATATATTATAATTATATATGTAGTATATTTTATATTAATATATATTATATATATGTGTGTGTGTGTGTTTTGTTTGGGGTGGTGTGGTGGTGTGTGTGTGGTGTGGGATAAAAAATATTGTATATTACATATATATCTCTATATAACATATATAGTATATATAAAATATAATATATATAAAATATATTATATTATTTATTTTTTTATATAGCAGATATGTTAACATATATAAAAAAAGTTTTTTTTTTTTTTTTTATAAAAATATATATATATTAACATATAATTATATATATTTGTGTGAGTGTGTATACAACATATATATATATTATATATATATATATTTTTATATATATATATTATATATATATATTATTATATATATACATATTAATTTATAATAATTTTTATATTATATATATATATTGTATATATATATATTTTATATATTAAGGGATGTGTTGTGTTGCGTGTGTGTGTTTTGTTTTGTGTTGTGGGGGTGCGGGTTGTTTGTTACTAAAAAATATATATATATTAAATTTTAGATATAATATAATTATATTGTTTATATAAAATTTTATATATTATAATATATTATATATTATATTATTATATAATATATATATATAAAATAAATATATTTTCCCGATATTAAAAATATATATATATATTATTTTATTATTATATTAAAATTATTATATATATACATTATATTTTATTATATATATATAATTTATATAATTATATGTTTTAATATGTTAATTATTATATATAATATTATTTATAATTATATAAATTATTTTTGTGTGTGTGTTTGTTTTGTTAATATAAAAATATTAATATTTTATATTTTATTTTATATTTATTTATTTTATATTCATGTGGTTTTTGTGTGTGTGTGTTATTAATTTTTATAATAATATAATTAGATATATATATATATATATATATATACAATATAAATATTTTTTTTTTTCTTTTTATTTAATTTTTTATTAATAAATATATAATATAAAAATATATTATAATAATATTAATATATATTTTTAATTTATATAAAATAAATATATAAAAAAAAAAATATTTATAAAAAAAATAATATAAATATATATATATATATATATAAATAATTTTTTATTATTATAATTTTTTGTATAAATAAAATATTTATGTATATATATATTATATATTATATATTAATTTATAATATATATATATATATAATTATATATGTTATATAATAAAATTTTATTAATTTTTTATATAATATATTTATATTATTTATTTATTCTTATATATAAATATATTATATATTATTTTTTATTAAAATTAATTATGGGGTTTTTAAAATTTTTAAAAAATTTTTTTTTTTTTTTTTTAAAAATATTTATATAATTTTTTATTTATTATATAATATTATTTAAATTATTTTACATATATATATTTTATATATTTTTTTATAATATAAAATATATTTTATAAAAAATATACATATTATAAATTATATTATATTTTATTATATAATTAATTAATTATATATTAAAAAAATAATAAATTAAAATATATTTTTTTGTTTTTTTTTTTTTTTTTTATTTAAAAAAAATAAATAAAAATATATATATATTATATATAAATAATATATATTATAATAATAAATATATAAATATATTTATATATATATATATAAATTTTAATTATATTATATATATATATATAAACAAAAATAAAATATTATATAATAATATATTAAAATTTTACTTTTTTTATTTATATAAAATTATTTATTAAAGTTTTTTAATATATATAATATAAAAATTAATATATTTTATATTAATATATATAAATAATTTATAATAATATATATTTTTTTTGAAAAAAAAAAGGTACATTTAATACTTATATATATATTATATATATTTAATATTATTAAATTTTATAATTATTTAAGTATTTATTTTTTATAAAATTAATAAAAAAGTTTGAAATCTATAGTAATATATTAAAATTATTTTTTTAATAATTATTTATAAATTGTTGATTGACGGATTTTTTTTAGTAAAATTAAAAAGGGTTTAATTTTTAAATTGTAAAAATATATTTATTTAAATATTAAATTTTTTAAAAAATTTTTATGTTCCCCCCCGTTGGGGGTGTGGTATAAAAAGTGTCAAATTTACAGATTTATTTAAAAAAATTTAAATTTAAAATTTAAAAATATACAATTTAAAATTTTAAAAATTTATTTTTAAATTAACTAAAATTTAATTTTTTTTATACTTACATCTTTCAATATTATTATAATAAAATAATTATGGTTTTAATAAAAATTAAATATTTTTAAAATTAAAATTTACAATTTCCTACAACACCAATCCCAACACCACACAACACACAAACAACACCCACCACAACCCCACCAACAAAAACCCGAAACCACCAACCCACCAACACCAGAACACCCAATCACCAACACCCACCACACAACCCCCCCCATTATATAAAAAATATATTTATTTTAAATTTAAAAAAATTTTTCCCCACCTCAACCCACCACACACAACACAAAGAATTAAATTTAAATAATTAAATATTTAAAATTATTTGTGAAATAGTGTGTGTAGAAAATAAAATGTTAGTGACATAGTAAATGAAGAAAGAAGAGAGTGTGGGGTTAATTTGGATTCTAAAAATTTTCATATTTTTGGTTTAAAAGTATGGGGGGGGGGATAATATTAAAAAAAAATACATATAGATTAAAATAATGTATGTAAATTAATAATTTTTTCTCTATCTACTCCCCTTTTAAACCCCGGCGTTTCGAATTTGTAAAAGTAAATTTTAAATATTTACAAAAAAATAATAATTAAATATGGTTGGTGGGGGGGTTTTGTTGTGTGTGTGGTGGGGGTTTTGGTTTGTGGTTTTGTGTTTTTTGGGTGTTTTTGTGTGTGGAATAAAATATAAAGGGGTTTTTTAATTAATTAAATAAAATAATTTATAAAATTTAATGTAAATAAAATATGTTTTTGGTAAAAAATTAATAATTTGATATAATTATATTTTAAGGGGTTATTCTTAAAAAAATATATATTAAAATAAAAAATGTAATAAACAATTTTTAAAATTTTCAAACACCCAAAACCACCCACCAAAACAACCAAACCCCAACCAAAAACCACACCCAAAAACCCCCACCCACCACACCCCAAAATTATTAAAAATTAAAAATTTAATAAATTCAACTTTTTACTAAAAACAAAGTATATTTTAAAGTGGTAAAGTTGTGTATTAAAATCCTTTAATTATAAATTTTTAAATTTTAAATTTATATATAACAAACACAAACACACAACATAGCCCAAAATTAAGGTCTGTTGGTTTGGGGATTTGATTATTATTTTAAAATTAGTATTTTAACTTTATTTCTTAGAATACAACCCACAACACAAACAAACAACCCAAAACCCCACACCAAATTCCGGACAACACAAAAGAATACCCTACCCAAACCAACCAACCAAATCAAAAGACCAAACACCAACCACAACCCCAAAAAACACAAAAAACCAACTTTTTAATTATTTTTAATTTTTTTATAAAAAATATATATTGATTCCTATTCTTTTGTAAAAATTTTAAAATTTTATTAATTAAAATTAAAAATTTTTTAACAAAATAAAAATTAAATTATAATTTATAATTATACCAAAATTTAAGATAATTTTTTAAAATTAAAATATTTAAAATATGGTGGGGGTGGGGTTTTTTGTGGGTGGTTTGGGGGGTGTGGGGTGTAACCTCCAACAATGAACCCAGCCCCCCCTCCAACCCAAAAAAAAAATAAAAAAAATATAAAATATATATATTTATAAAATTTTTATTATATTATCTATAAAATTTTATATATAATATATATTTAATATTATTATATATATTTATATTTAGTATATATATATATTAAAAAATAAAATATACTAAAAAATAAAAAAAAAAAAAAAAAAAAAAAAAAGGAAAAAAAAAACAAAAAAACAACAGGGAAAAAAAAAAACAAAAACAAATTTTAAAATATTGTAAATATATATATTTTATAATATATTTATTTTAAAAAATAAAAAAAAAAAAATATATATATATAAAATAATAAATATTATATATATTATAATAATAATAATATATATAATTTTAAAAATAATTTAAAAAAAAAAAAAAAAAAAACAAAAATATATATATATAATATAATATATATAATTTTATTTAAAATGTTGGGGGGGTGTGTGTGTGTTTTTTTTTTTTTTTTTTTTTTTTGGGATGTTATTGTATTTGTTTTAATTTTTTTTGTGGTTTGTTTTGTTATGTTGTTTATTTTAATTTTATTTTTATTTTTTTTTGGGGTGTGTGTGTTTTTTGGGGTTTGTGTGGGGGTGTGTGTGGTGTGTGTGTTGTGTGGGGTGTTGTGTGGGGTGTGTGTGTGTTTAATTTTTTATAAGGGTATATATTTTAATATTTTATATAAAAATATATTAGTATATTTATTATATTAGATAAAAAAAAAAAAAAGAAAACCCAAAAAAAAAAAAAACCCAAATATATATATATAATTTATATATATATAATATAATAATATATATAGTAAAAGATAAAATACAATTTTTTATATATAAATTTTATATCATATATTATATATATAATATATAAATTTAATATTATAAAAAAAACACACACAAAACAACACACACACACACACCAAAAACAAAAAACCCACCAAAAATATATTATATATATTTTATATATATATATAAAATATAAATTTTTAAATTATACTATCAAACAAAAACAAAAACCACAATAAAAAAAAAAAAGAGAAGAAAAAAAAACATACAAAAACCCCCAATAATAAATTTATATATATATTAATATATTTTAATTATTAATATTATATATTATTCAAACATCATTTTTATTGCCCTTTTTGGTTTTTTATATATTTTAAAATATTAAATAACAATAAATTAAGTAAAAAAAAAAAAAAAAAAAAAACCAAAAACTTTATTCAAGGAAAACAACGAATTTTCTTTTTAAAAAAAACAAACACCATAAAAAAAAAAAAAAAAAAAAATTCAAAAACAACAAACAAACATTTGATAAATTTTTATTATTTTATTTTTATTTTTATTTTAAATTTTTTTATTATTAATTTTTTTATTATTTTTGTTATTTTATTATTAAAGTTATATTTTTTTTTGGGATAATGTAATAAATTTAAATAAATATATAAAAAAGTAATAAAAATAATATATTTTTAAAAAAAAATTATTATAATTATAAAAAATTTAAAAATAAAAATAATTAAAAAATAAAAAATATAAAAAAGAAAAATAAAAATATTAAAAAAATAAAAATAAAAAAATAAAATTGTTGGTGTGTGTGTGTTGTGTGT
>NW_023661073.1:45000-47500 GCF_015228065.2 Penaeus monodon
TACATGGTAATATATATATTATTACTATATATATGAGGAATAATATATATATATTATTTATATATATATATATGTATCTATTATATATATATATATAATAATATATATATATATTAGTGTAACCACACACACACACACACACCCCTTCCCCCCCACCCCACAACACACACACACACACATATATATAATATATATATATATATATATATATATATATATATTATATTTTATATAGATTTATATATATATATATGTGTGTGTGTGTGTGTGGTGGTGTGTGTGTGTGCATACACATTACTACATGTATAGGCACACGCACACACACACACACCATACATCTCATGCATATAACACCACACCACTCTCTCTAATACTAGTTTCACATATGCCTGTTTCACCGTCACACCAAATATCCCCCAGAGAGCTCACTATGGATCTGGAGTGTTCGTACAACCCGTATAGTTACAATACTCCGGGGGCCAATTGTAGCAGGACACCTTCCAGCACTATACTTATTTCATCCATATGACAAACTGATTAACTTATAAATATATATATTTAATACAATAACACTAGCGTCTATATACCACACCTTCGCTAGAATGGACAACGGACCGGACTTCCGCAGGCCTTCCCGCCTAGCGACGCCGTCCGTGTAAACGATCACATCCTTCCATCATACTTCTGAGTACATCGCAAACCCTGTGAGTTTCCTAGTTCAATCTGTATTAAAGAGAGTCGCCTGCGAGCGACAGACAGACAGCCTACAGCACGCGACCGGACGGATCCTCTGGTCCGTCAGTTGTTACCATCCTCTGCATTACAATATAGTATCTACAAACAAGCAGAGTCCGTTTCACCTTTAACGCTTCCCAGATTTCCGCATAATGCTAGACGCGACTGGTCTTACACTCTACGCTCATCGGCCATCGTTACACACTCACCACACTCACAAACCACACACACACTAACCACACACACACAACATATATGCACACGCACACACACACACACCACACCACACACATTATTATATATAACTATATATATATATAATATATATATTAATACACACATATATAATCTATATATTATATATATATATTATATATCTGTGTGTGGGGTGTGTGTGTGTACGTATATAATATATAATTATATATGTTTACATATTATGTAATAAGAAAAAAAAGGATATATATATATATATTATATAGTATATATATATATGTGTGTGTGTGTGTGTGGTTGTGTGGTGTGTGTGTGTGTGTGTGATGTGTGTGGTGTTTGGTGCGTGTGTGTGTGTGTGTGTTTGTGTGTGTGTGTGTGTTGTGTGTGTATATATATATATAGTTATAGATATATATATGTATGTATATATATTATATTAATATATATTAATATATATAGTGTGTGCTGTGTGTGTGTCTGTGGTGTGTGTGTGTGTGTGTGTGGATGTGTGTGTGTGTGTGTGTATACATAAATATTGTATATATACATATATATCTCTATATATACATATATAGTATATATGTGTAAAAAATATAATATATATATATATATCTATATTCATTTGATTTATTTATATAGCATGATATGTATAACATATATAAAATGTTTTTTTTTTTTTTTTTATAGATATAGATATATATATATATATATTACACATATATATGTATATATATTTGTGTGAGTGTGTGTATACATACATATATATATATATATATATATATATATTATATATATAATATATGCATTTATACATATATATGTATTGATATATATACATATATAAATATTATAGATAGATATATATATATATATACATACATATATATGTATATATATGATATTATATATATATATATGGTATGTGTATGTGTTTGGGGTGTGTGTGTTTGTGTTATGTGTATGTGTGTGTGCGTGTGTTTGTTTGTTACTAAAAAATATATCATATATTATAATATATATATATATATATATATAACATATATAATATATATAAATATATATGCAAAATTATATATATATATACATATATATATATATATATATATATAATTAATATATATATATGTATAAATATACATATAGTATATATATATATATATATATATATATATATATATATATGTATGTTGTGTGTGTGTGTTCTGTGTGGATGTGTAATTGTGTGGGTGTATATACATACAAATATATAATATAGAGAGAGATATATGATATAGATAGATATTAAGTATATAGTAGATTTATAGTAGAGAGATATAATATATAAAAAAGAGAGAGAGAGATATTTATACATATATATAAGATAGATATATATATATATATATAAATAGATTATATATTATATATAATATATATATATGTATAAATATATATCTATGTATATATATATGTATATATGTATATATATAGATATTATATATCATATATATATATATATATTATATATGTTATATATACATAAAAGTGTATATATATATTATTATATATACAAATA
>NW_023661073.1:55000-61935 GCF_015228065.2 Penaeus monodon
ATGTTTGGGTTAGGTTTGGGTTAGGTTCTCAGGTTAAGTTTGTGTTATGTTTGGCTATAGGTTTTGGTTAGGTTTGTGTAGGTTGGGTTTAGGTTTAAGATAGGTTTGGGTTAGGTTTAGGTTTGGTTTGGCTCTGGTTTGGGTTAAGTTGGGTTACGTTTTGGTTACTTTTGGGTTGAGGTTTTGGTTGTAGGTTTGAGTTAGGTTTGGGTTATGTTTCGCTTAGTTTAGGTGAAGTTGGAGTTAGGATTAGGTAGTTTTGGGTTAGGTATAGGTTAGGCTTAAGTTTGTTTGGGTCTAGGTTTGGGTTAGGTTGAGGTTAGGTTTTGGGTTAGGTTTGGGGTAGATTTGGTTAGTTAGGTTTGGGTTAGGTTTCGGTTTAGGTTTGGTTAGGTTAGGTTAGGTTTGTGTTAGGTTTTGGATAGGTTTGGGTTAGCTTTTGGTTTAGTGTTTAGGTTTAGGTTCTGGGTTAGAGTTTGGTCTAGGTTCGGGTTAGGTTTGGGTTAGGTTTGGATAAAATTTAAGTATTTTTGTGTTAGGTTGGGTTTGGTTGGGTTTAGATTTCATTTAGATGAGGTTAGGTTTTAGGTAGTTTAAGTTTAGGTTTAAGTTAGGTTTCGTGTTTAGTTTGGGTTCAGGTTTCGGTTAGGTTTAGGTTAGGTTTGGGGTTAGGTTTTGTTAGGTTCTAGTTAAGTGTTCGGTTATTGTTTAGGATAGGTTAGGTTGGGTTTGGGTTACGTTTGGGGTACGTTGGGTTAGTTGGGTTAGGTTAGGTTAGGTTTGGGTTACGTTTAGGTAAGGTTTGGTTAGTTTCGATTAAGATTTCCGTTGGTTTGTGTGGAGTTTTAGATTATGTTTAGGTAGCTTGAGTTAGGTTTGGGTAGTTTGGGTTAGGTTTAGGCAACATATATATTATACTTTATTATACATAATACATATTATATATATACATAATATATTAATATTCATTTATATATAGATATATATATATAGATAGATATATGATTATATATATATAGATTATATATTATACATAAAACATATATAGACATAGCATATATGTAATATGAGATATACACATATATACATATACAGAGATATAGATAGAGGATATAGAATATATATTTATATATAATATATATTATATATATATATATACAATACGTATATATGCATATACATTATTACACAATAAATAAATATATATACATTATAATATATATATATATATATATATATATATATGATATATATATTATATATATATATATATATAACATATACATATAAATACATATATACTATATATACATATAAAATATATATATACATATACATATATATACATTTATATATATAAGTGTCTATATATATATATAATACTATATATATAGATATATATAAGTATATTATGTATATATTCGTATATATATATCTGTATCTATCTATGTATATATATGTATATATATGTAGATATATAGATATATTTACATATATAGAGAGAGAGATATCTGGATATATATATATATATATATATATATATATATGTTATATATGTTGATCTATCATGTATATATATGTACGTATATGCATTTATATATATGTGAATATATATGTATATATATGTATATAATGTATATATAGGTATAGAAATATGTATATATATATGTAAGATTGTATATATTATTATTATATTATATTTATATTTCCCAATATATATATATAATATTTATATATATATAAATCGATATATATATATATATATATCTATATATGATATATATTTATATACCTATATGTATGATATTTATGTATATTATTTACATATATGCATATATATATATCGTGTTATCTATATGTATATATATGCATATAATTGGATATATAGGTATATATAATATATATATATATATATATATATATATCTATATATAAGATATATATATATATAATATATATAATATATATATATATATATATGTATCAATCTATTCTATATATATGTATATGTATACTTATACATAACATATATCATATATATGCACATATATACAGTTAAAATAAAAAAAATTAATAACAAGTATAATAATAATGTTATGTCGTCTATAATATGTTATTACTTACTATTGTTATTATGATCCATTATATCATTTGTATAGTAGTATAATTGCAAAAAATAATTATATAACCCCAGTCATAATTACTGTAATTACGCTATTAATTAAAAATAATGATATAAATAATTATTATCATATCCGTTATTATGTTATTATTATTGTTATTTCTATTATTTATTGTTGTTGTTATTAGTATAGTTGCAAAATTAGTATATTATAAACTGCAATGATTGCAATAAAATGATAAATAATTGCCTAATGATGATAATAATTGCAATAATGATGATACTGATGATGATACATGATGATAATGATAATATTGATGGGGACAATCATGATAATAATGATGATAATAACAGAATTGTCTCCATTATAATAAAAAAAAGGTAAAGAAAATAATTCCCAAAAGTCGAAAAGCGCAAAAATCTAGCGAAAAATATAGCCATTTGAAAGTATACTCCAAAATTGACGTTTTTCGATTTCTCTGATGATTTTGGCATTATTAGGGTAAATAATGATTAATAATTACCAAAATCGTATTAAATCATGACAATAATGAGGATAAAAGTGAGAATAAAGAGAATTTGAAACATTTGATGATTTATTAATATTATCAATATTATCCTTATAGTATATTATTAATATTCCTTCTTCTGCTTATTATTATTATTATGATTATTATTAGTATTATTATTATTATATTATTATTATTATTATATTATTATTACTAGTATAATAATAATAATAATATTAATTATTATTATTGTGTATTATTATTATTATTACTTTTTTATTAGTATTATTGACAAAACATATATTATAGCTGTAATAATAACAATAATAATAATAAGTATAATCATAATGTTAATAGTCGTGATAATATCGTTATTAATATTGTATTATTGGTTATTATTATCATTTAAATTTTACATTTTACTAGTAGTATAATTGCAAAAAATAATTATTATAACAGTAATAATTACTGTAATTACGATATTAATTAAAAATAATGATATCAATAATTAGTATAAATCGTTATTATTGTTATTATTATTGTTATTTCTATATTATTTTTGTGTTATTGTATAGTTGCAAAAAATATATATTATACTGCAATAATTGCAATATAATGATAAGAATTGCAATAATGATGACAATATTGCATACCTGATGATAATGATGATGATAATGATGATAATGATGATAAATGATGATGAGAATGATAATATTGATGATATCATGATATAAT
Source organism: Penaeus monodon (assembly GCF_015228065.2). Taxonomy (NCBI): domain Eukaryota; kingdom Metazoa; phylum Arthropoda; class Malacostraca; order Decapoda; family Penaeidae; genus Penaeus; species Penaeus monodon. Next base: position 58,367 of record NW_023661073.1, read on the forward strand.
AATGAATAATAAAACAGGATTCGTCTCCATTAATAATAAAAAAAATGTTAAAAAAAAAAAAATACCCAAAAGTTCGAAAAAGCGGCAAATCAGCGAAATATAGCCTTTTAAGAGTATACTCCAAATGACGTTTTTTCGAGTCTCTGATGCTTTTTGGCAATTATTAGGGTAATAATGATAATAATTACCAAAAATGTATTAATCATGCAATCATGAGGATAAAGTGAGATAAAGAGAATTTTGATAACATTTTGATTGATTATTAATATATCATATTCTCATTATTATTATATTATTACGATTGTTATTATTATTATTATTATTAGTTATAATTATATTATTATTATTATTATTATTATATATTATTATTAGTTATATATTAACTATGTAATAATAAAATAATAATATTATATTATTGTATTATTAATTATTATGTATTATTATTATTATGATTCTTATTATTAGTATTATGATATATTATTATTATTATTATTTTATATTTATTATGGTTTATTATTATTATTATTACTACTATTATTTACTTTTATAGTATTATTGCCAAAAATATAATTATAAATGTAAATAATACAATAATAAAATAAGTATAAGTATAATAAATAATGGTTATAGTCGTTATAAGCCCGTATATATTAATATTGTTATGATTATCATTATTATCATTGTACTACTAGTATAATTGCAAAAATAATTATTATAAAAATTTAAAATACAAACAGTAATAATTACTGTAAATTACGATATTAATTAAAATAATGATATAAACTTAATTATCATAATATTCGTTACTTATGGTTATTATTATTGTTATTTCTATTATGTTGTTGTTGTTATTAGTATAGTTGCAAAAATTATATATTATAACTGCAATAATTGCAAATAATAATGGATTAATAATTGCAATAATGAGATAATAATTGCAATAATGATGATAATGATGAGAGATAATGCTGATAATTGAGATAATGATGATGATAATGATAGATATTGATGATAATATGATAACATTGATGATAATACCAGGAATTGTCTCCTTTATAATAAAAAAAAAGGTAAAGAAAATATTGCCAAAAGTCGAAAAAGCGACAAAAAATCTAGCGAAATATACGCCTTTTAGGTATACTCCAAAATGAAGTTTTTTTTCCATTTCTCTGATGATTTTTGGCAATTATTCGGGTAATGTAATGATAATAATTACCAAAAATCGTATAATCAGACATAATGAGGATTAAAAGTGAGAATATAAAGAGAATTTTGATAACATTGATGATTATTAATATTATCAATATTATCACAAATATTATTATTATTACTATATTCATAGTATTATATTATTATTATTTATTATTATTATTATAGTATTATTATATTATTATTATTATTATTATTATTATTAATTTTTTATTAGTATTATTGCCAAAACATATATTGTAACTGTAATAATAACAATAATAATAATAATAATAAAATAATAATAATAGTATAATAATAATGTAATAGTCGTTAGAATATCGTTATTAATATTATTATTGTATAATTATATTATTATCATTTTTCTAGTAGGATAATGCTAATCTAGCGAAATAAGCCTTTTGAGAGTATTATACTCCAAAAGACGTTTTTTTCGATTTTCTATGATTATTTGGCATTTATTAGGTATAAGATAAATACCAAAAATCGTATTAATCATGACAAAGAAATGAGGATAAAAAGTGAGGAATAAAGAGAATGTGATAAACATGATGATTATTAATATTATCAAATGATCATTATTATTTATTATTATTATTACTATTATTATTATATATTATTATTATATTATGATTAGTGATTAGGAGTAAGTAGTATTATTTTATTATTTAGTATTCTTGATATTATTATTGACTATTATAATAATAATAAAATTATTAGGATAATTATTATTATTATTATATTTATTAGTATTAATTATTATTATTATTATTATTATTAATTATTATTATTATTATTATTATTATATCATTATTATTATTAGTCTTTATTGATTATTATTATTATTATTTTTACCTTTTTTTATTAGTATTATTGCCAAAAAATATATTATAACGTAATAATAACAATTAATAATAATAATAATAAGTCTAAAATAATCTTAAATAGTCGTTAAATATCGTTATTAATATTATTTATTGTTATATTATCATTATTTCATTCTGACTAGTAGTATAATTACAAAAAATAATTATTATAAACAGTAATAATTACTGAAATTACGATATTAATTAAATACTATATAAAATAATTATTATAATATCGGATTATGGTATATTCATTGTTATGCTATATTATTGTTGTTGTTATTAGTTATAGTGCAAAAATTATATATTATAACTGCAATAATTGCAATAATCATGATAATAATTGCAATAATGATGATAAATAATTGCAAAATGAGATGATATGATATAATGATAATGATGCTAATGATGATGATAATGATAATATTGATGATAATCATGATAATAATGATGATAATAAACAGGAATTGTCTCCATTTATAATAAAAAAAGGTAAAAGAAAATAATTCCCAAAAGTCGAAAAAGCGGCAAAATCTAGCGAAATATAGCCTTTTGAGAGTATACTCCAAAATGACGTTTTTTCGATTTCTCTGATGATTTTGGCAATTATTAGGGTAATAATGATAATAATACCAAAATCGTATAATCATGACAATAATGAGGATAAAAGTGAGAATAAAGAGAATTTTGATAACATTTGATGATGATTAATATTATCAATTTTATCATTATTATTATTATTATTATTATTTATAATATTATATATTATTATATGATTATTATATATTAGTATAATTATTATTATTATATTCATTATATTATCATTATTATTTATTTATCTTTTTATTAGTATTATTGCAAAACATATAATAACTGTAATAATAACAATAATAATAATAATAATAGTATAAATAATGTTAATAGTCGTTATAATATCGTTTATATTATTATTGTATTATTATCATTATATCATTTTTACTAGTAGTATAATTGCAAAAATAATTATATAAACAGTAATAATTACGTGTAATACGATATTAATTAAAATAATGATATAAAAATTATTATAATATCGTTATTATTGTTATTATTATTGTTATTTCTATATTATTGTTGTTTGTTATTAGATAGTTGCAAAATTATATATTATAACTGCAATAATTGCAATAATAATGATAATAATTGCAATAATGATGATAATAATTGCAATAATGATGATAATGTGATGATAATGATGATAATGATGATATCATGATAATAATGATGATAATAACAGAATTGTCTCCATTTATAATAAAAAAAAAGGTTAAAAGAAAATAATTCCCAAAAAGTCGAAAAAAGCGGCAAAATCTAGCCGCTTTGAGAGTATACTCCAAAATGACGTTTTTCGATTCTCTGATGATTTTGCAAATTATTAGGGTAATAATGATAATAATTACAAAATTCGTATTAATATGACAATAGAGGATAAAAGGGGGGGGGGTAAAGAGATTT
>NW_023661074.1:0-18177 GCF_015228065.2 Penaeus monodon
ATCAAGATGGCAAATTGCAGAATGCATTTATGTGAAAAACCATAACGAAATTAGGAAAACAAACAATTTGAATCAAAAAAACTGCAAGTACCTTATGTTCCAGATCCTTTTTCGCCTTTTCCAACATTGCGACGTCCCGGGCGAAGACGCCCCTCAGGCCAATACGACATTTCGTCGCTGGGCCTTCGCCACGGGACGTCGCCCCTCGCCCCCCCCCCCAGTGGAACTCTGCAGAAGGACGGCCCCCTCGCTGAGGTGCTGGGCGGTTCAGGATTTGTGTGTTTTTTTGGTGTGTGGGGTTGTGGTGAGTGTGTTGTGGTGTGTGTGGGTGTGTGTTGGTGTGTGTGTTTGTGTGTGTGTGTGTGTGTGTGTGTGTGGTTGTGTGTGTGTGTTTGTGTGTGGGCGGGGTTTTGTGTTATGCGTGCGTGCGTATGCGTGTGGTGGTGTGTGGGGTGTGGTGTGTTTTGGGGTTGTGTGTGTGTGTGTGGTGTGTGTGTTGGGTGTGTGTGTGGGGTGTGTGGTTTTGGTCGTGTACGCGCGTGCGTGCAGCGTGCGGGTGTGGTGGGGTGGTGTGTTTTGGCGCCACATGCGAGGCGGTTGTGGGTTTTGTGGGCAAAGTCATGGTTCCCCCAGATAGCGTCGGTTATTTCTTTCCCAGCCCGGGAAAGGGGCTGGCTCGGTACGGCAGACAAGGCGTGTGCCCCCATTGCTAACAACGGCGGGCCGCTCGGGTTCCAGCGGGGTTTCCGTGGGGAGGCTCCCCTTACTATGAGGGGAAGGTAATGAGGAAAACTATTGTCAAAGAAAAGAGTAAAAAAAGTTTGGTCATCGAGCCACTTAAAAAGTTTTTGGGTTTTCTTTTCCCCTCCCCTTTTAAAGAGCTCTGGTCTACCCTGGCAGGGGGGACGTGGAACGGGCCGGTGCGGGGGCGGGCCGGAGGGCGGGGTTTGCGTCGGGGGCCCCTCGGTCATGCGGGGTCATGAGCAAACCCAAAGCCACAGCCGAGGTTTTGAGAAGACGGGTGGCTTCACAGGGGAGACCTCGGTTCTTCGATCAGAAAATTCTCTTCCTTCAGATCGTTTAAAGGGGGCCCTCATAAAGTCAAAGGTTTAAGTAATGGCGGTCGCAGAAGGAGGCCATTTCTTGAACAATTGCGTAAAGCGGTTTTGAGAAAAAAAACGCAGTACCGAGCCTTCCCGGGGTTTGGGGCAGGGACAGGAGTGCATTTTTTTCGGGCAATTAGAGCTTTGCTTCTTTGGGGAAAATAAAAGGGCCCCGGGGCGGTTTTCACAAAAGCTTTCGATTTTTTTATGATTTGCGCTGGTAATATCTCAAATTAATTGTTAATTAGAAAAAAACCATTTATTCGTTATTGACCCATTTTGTTTAATTAGTATAATAGAAAGATAAGGTAAATAAGCAATAAATTTTGCTTTTATTTTAACGAAATATTAAAGAGAAATTAACCAAATGTTGTGGCTACGTTACGTTTAGAACGGGCGTCTATTGTTTTAATTTTTTTTTTATTGGGATGCTCTGTTAACGTTGACATTTTATAAAATGAGGCCTCAAAACTTTTTTTATTTTTTCCAAAAACGAAATCATCTTCAACAGAGGAATAATTACAAAAGGTACTTTAAAGGCCCCTTACGGGTAAATGCAAATTTTTTAAAATTTTTGCATTGTATTTTTAAAAATTTTCGGGGGAGTAAAAACAAATTTCCCAGTACAAATTTGAAATGGAGGCCCATTATGTTATTGACACTGTTAAATGAAAAATATTCCAATTTTTACGAAAATTTTCTATCCGAAATAAAAATGCGGGCGCCCCCTTTAATAGCTGACCAATAACAACCTAGGGGCCCCCCCCAAAAAACCATTTAAATAAACATAAAATTAGTACTTTTTTCCCTTATAGAAAAAGAACGTAGTTTAAAAACTACAAAAATTATCTTCATGAACTATAAACGATAAAATTGTTTATTCCCAGCATTAACTCTGAGATGTGACGCGGCGCAAAGCAGAAAAAATCATAAAAAATATCATGGCCTTTTTTTGCCCTCGAAAAATTTCCCAAAGGCACGCACTGAACCCGACGTCCCTCCTCCGCCAGGGGCCCCGAGGAAGGAAAAGACGTGCGGGAGGTGGAGGGCGTTGCTGGATCCGTGGGGGCTTTCCCCGACGGCAGGGGGGCGGGGGCACCGAGGCGTGGGTGGCCCACCCCCGGGGCAGTCTTGACCCGGCTCACATTCACAGTATGTGCAGGTGTGGGGGTGTGGTTTTGTGTGTGTGTGTGTGTGTGTGTGTGTGTGTGTGTGTGTGTGTGTGTGTGGTGTGTGTGTGTGTGTGTGTGTGTTGTGTGTGTGTGTTCGCGTGACAAGACAAGCACTTCCGTAATCCTGTTTCCTTACAGGCCGATCTCGGCCTAAAAAGCAGCTGGCAGGAGGCGTGGAGTTGGGGGAACGAACCCCCCAAAGAACACGGGGAAAAGTCTCAAAGGAAGCCAAAATGGACTTTCTCAAACCTCGCTCCAAACTATAATTACCCTCCCCTCTGTCTCCTCCTTCCTACTCCTCTCTCTCCCTCACATCTTTCTCTCCCTCCCTCCCTTTCCTCTTCACCCTCCTTTTCTCCTTTCCATCTTCCTTGTGGGCCCTTTAATATGGTGCTGTACTGTTGACGCGATTTTAAACGGGGTAGTTTATGCTGTTGGTTATATTCTCGTAATCTGTATTGTGTATCTAACTTGGGCTTTTCCCCAAATTTGTCTGTAATTTTGACTGAGGTAAAAAATATATTTATATCGGCATGAGTATCATTTCCGTTTATAATAATTGGCATTTCTCCTCGCTCACACCACACCACACACACACACACACACACAACACACACACACACACACAACACACAACGACACACACACACACACCACACACACACACACACACACCCCCAACACACACACAACACACACACACACCACACCCACACACACACACACACACCAACCCACACAACACAATAACAACACACACACACACACAACACACACACACACACACACACACACAACACCACACACAACACACAACACATAAATATACCATAATATATAGGTATATAAAATAATATTAGACATTTTAGTATATATATAAAATATATATAGATAGTAGATATAAAATTATATTATGATATATGATATATATTTTTTTTATATAATAATATTATATATATATAATATATTTTATAATTAATTATAATATAAGTATATGAATAATACTTTAATATATATAAAACTATTTTATGTAATATATAATTATAATTTTTAAATATATATATATATAAATATATACATATATATATATATAATATATTATTTAATATATAATATATATATATATTCATATATTTTCTCTTCTTCTTCTACAGGCTTGTCCAGTTCAATGGGGTCGCCGGTGCGGATCTTCCTCTCCACTTGCCCATCCAGGGCAGAGTGGAGTGATATATATAAAATATTAATATTAAAATAATATTTTATATATATATATATATGTAATATATATATATTATATTATATAATTATATATATTTATATGATATATATATATATTATATATATAATATATAAAATTTTAAATAATATAATATATATATATTTCTTCTTTTAACGTAGGTTCATGTCTGACCCGCGTGTCACAGCATGAATACTTAATTGAAAGTTTTCATGTTGTATGCTCTGGAGTGAGTCGTGGTAGGGTCCCATTTCCTTTCTACGGAGAGTGCCTTGTTAGCTTTAGGTAATCATTCTCTCTTTTTCCGGGCTTGGGACCAGCACTGATTTGGCCACCCAGTGCTAGGTAGGCAACGAGGTAAAGTCCCTGCCCAGGGAACAACGGCCGGCCGGTGACTCAAAACCCGAACTCAGATTGCCGTCGGACAGTCAGGTCCGATACTCAAACCATCGGCCTCGCGGCCTTGACGATCATGGGTTTCCATGATTTTTCTTGGAAATTTTAGAGGGTGGTTTTGCATTGCCTTCGCCCGGTGTTTTTTTTTTTTTTTTTTTTTTTTTTTTTTTTTTTTTTTTTTTTTTTTTTATCGGCACTTCTATTTAAATATGAGGCCACATCCGACTTGGCTGCCAGGAGCACGTATCTAGGTTTTTTTTACCAGAATTCTTAAATCGCACGTGCCCCGCGCCCGCGCGCAAGCACATGGGACACGCGCAGGAACGCTCGCTCACATATATTCACGCGCGCTAGCTAAAGAGGTTCGTACACGCTCGCTGAATATATTTTTTAATAATTAAAATATTATAATTATTATATATAATATATTATATTATTAATATATTTATGTATATTAAAATTTTATATTTTATATATTATATATATATATACACACACACACATATATAATATAATATATTATATATATATATATATATATATTAATATATACATATAATATATATGATAGTATATATAAACTCTTGGAGCCCACAGATACCGTCACGTGGTTTTGACTAAAACGGAAATCGAAATTTGTCTGTTTTTGGCACGCAGGGTAGGACATTTTTTGAGAAGGGACAAGACAGTACATCAGGAATCTTGCTGAGGAGGCTGGAGGCCTCAGGTCCGAATATGAAACCCGTTCACGGGGACTGGGTCCAATGAGTTTACATCTGAGACTGGCATAGGACCTTTAAATTTGCATAATCGGGGACTACCAACTCAGGCTATACGGGCACCTACCTTGTTTCCCTGTGGATGGCTCTGCCCATCAGGTTATCTCTACACAAGACAATTCTGGGTGGGGAGGCGCTGAGGTGAAACAGACCCTTTTTGTTTCCCTTGGGAGTAGTTTTTTGTAAATGAGAAGGTACAAACTGCGGACAGAGGTTCAGTCTGGTCAGCGGCTGTAGGCTGTCTGTCTGTCGGGTTCGCAGGGCGACCTCTTTTAAACAGATTGAACTAGGAAACTCCAAGGGTGCGAGTATCGGAAGTGTGGAGAAAAAGGATGTGACGGAGGGGCGACGTCGCAAGGCGGAAAGCATCGGATGTCGTTATCGCTGTCGTGTCTAGCAAAGGTTTGGTATGTAGAGGCAGGTGTTACTGTATTAATGTATATTTATAAGTTAATAATGTTATATGTATGACATGGTAGGGTAAGGGAAGGAGTCTGCCACGAAGGAGTCCTTAGCAAAAAGGGATATTTGGGGCTGTCGATGACACAAGTGGAAAGAAAAGCGCAAGATCGAGTTGAGTGGCGAAGGATGGTGGAGAGGTCCACGGCTGCTCAAAAAATGAGCATACCGGTATTGATGATGATGAGTGAACCTCCGTGGAGAGGTTTGGAGTATAGACCATGTGTGAATGAAATGGGCCATGTGTGAAATAGGTCTTACATCGCTCGGTCATGCTACCGCGGTGGTCTCCGGCCGCAAAAGGGTGTCAGACAAAGTGAAAGGCACAGCTAGCTAAACATTACAACCCAAGCATAAAATAACCTACAAAACATGAAAATAAGAAAACTGTAAGTACATATAAAATACAAAAAATGCAAATGGATAAACAGTATGTTTCATACGTAAACCAATAAGATATACAATGTATAAAATCAGTAGATCATATAAAAGATCATGAACATACAATGTTATAAACGGGATATCATTAAAATAACATGAACATCTCTGAATCATGAACAGAAATAAGAATATGCGCAAACTAATCATAAGAATAAGTAAATATATAGCATAAAAGTACAAATAACCATAACATAGACATACGTGGGAATACAATAAAAGCAGATGTACAAGATAAACAGTCAGGCATAGCCAAACACAATGCGAGAGAATAGACAAGGCTAAATGCTGACGGTGCCTGCGTACCATGCTGACAGGCAGTCACGTAAAGTGATGAGCGTTAAAATAATTACGTGTGTGATGTTGACGTTGTCTAATTGTTTCGTGGGATAGTCAGGAATCAGTAGTACTTGTGGAAACCAGAAAAAAAAACGTAATACAGAAAACAATCCTCAGCCTCGGCGGGAGATAAAACAAACGACATTGTATGTAAAACAACCGGGCTGCAGGTGGGCGACGGGCAAGAGCGTGTGTATCAGAGGTGGTACGAGTAGGCGTGGAAGGTCAAGCTCATCTACCCCACAGCCAGTACTTCCGTGGCACGCTTGACGGAACAGGGGTCAAAATGACCATCCTTTGCCTCGTGGCGTGGGTAGAGCGACCAACACTGGACACATACTCCGTCTAAAATCATCAATGCCGTGCCCAAACCCTAGATGGCACGCTCACCGGCACCATACAGTCCAAAAAGGGAGGCAAAAAAGATCTCATGAACTTCATCAACTGTGTGCATGCGCGTTCTGAGGGAAAATCATCCTCTGGCTTCGAAACAACTACTGGAGTGGAGGCAAACCCCGGGCCTGGCTTGCAAGCGACTGCTGAGGGAATCTTTTCCCCAGGCTGTGGGACAACTGCTGTAATGGGGGCGTGTGAGGCCTCCAAACCCCCTTCTTCTACCCCCCCTTTCTTGCTTCCTTCTCTCTCACCCTTGCTGCCCTTCCTCCTCTCTTCTTTCTCTTACCCTTGCTGTTCCTGTTCCCTGTTCTTCCTCTAAAGGGTGTTTAAGTCGAACGGTGTTTGTGTGCTCCTCCCCATGGATCCTACAGGGGTTTGCCGACGGGAAAGGAACGAGAAAGGTTGTAAGAGAGCCTTATCCTTGCCTATGTTAGGAGAAGCTGAGTATGCTAATTTTCAGAGTTTTAAATATGCAAGCGAGATATTCGCATTGTTCTGGGCGACTTCATGCGGTATCCGGCTGTGACCGAGCTGGTTATGAGATGTTTTGTTGGCCCTCATGGCTCGGGAGCTGATCCCAGCAGCGAGAATAGCCTCCTTCTCCGGGACTTTGCTAGGTCTCAGAAAATGAGGGTCTTTTGTTCCTGGTTACCAGTGCTCCAACCCGAAACGCTGGACATGGTACAGCGATACGGGTACAGTGGCCAAGGAGATCGACCACATTCTTGTTAGCACGCGATGGAGGATCCTCCAAATGCAGGGTTTTACCGGAGTGCGAGTTTTGTGGCACTGACCTAGGCTGGTTGTGGCTACCCTGCAGGTCCACTTCAAAACTCCCCGTCTCTTCATAGCCACCCTAAAGGGGTTTCACCTGGACAGAATAAGGGAGGGGGAGTGTGCCTGTGGCTTCGCCATGGTAGTCTCTGATCGATTCACAGAACTCGACAATCTGATAGACCCAGTTGCTCTGTGGGAGCTCTTCAAGCGCGTAACACTCGAAGCAGCCCAGGAGTCCATTGGCGTACGACTGAGGGCAAGGCAAATTTCATCTCCCTGGAGACATTAGAGGCCACTGAAGTGTGTCACATGGCTCAGCTGAATGGTAAATCAAGCTTGCGTCGCTCCATGGTGTGGTGGGCTCGGACACTGCTGAGAAAGGACAAGGAAACAGTTCATCAGGAATTTTTGCTGAAGGGGTTTTAAGGCCATTTCTTGGTAACGACCTTCACCCTGCCTACCAAGCCCTGAGAAAGCTGAATCCTAAGCCTTCCTCACAGATGACTGGAGTCCACTCAGTGGATGAACGGATCATCTCAGATCATGTTGGGGTTCGTGAGCAGTTGTACCAGGTAGACCCTCCAACAGTTAGCTTAGATGCAAGTGATGTCACAGTGCCCGTGCCGGACCCACCCATCAGCGTGGAACCTCCTACCCTAACAGAGGTTAAGATGGCGATTTCCAAGATGAAGAGTGGGAAAGCTGCAGGCATATGTAATATCCCTGTTGAACTGCTAAAGGCTGGGGGTGAACCTATGGCTCGGGGCCTGAATACAGTCCTGATTGCCATCTGGCAATCTGGTTCCATTCCCCCTGACCTGTTGAGGGGCATAGTCATCCCTCTCTGGAAGGGGAAAGGGGATCGATGGGACTGTAGCAACTACCATGGCATTACACTACTCAGCATACCCGGCAAGGTTTTTCGCCCATATTCTTCTGAAACGGATCCACAACCACCTACTGAGGTATCAGAGACCGGGCTGTCTGGATTTACTCCTGGCAAGTCCACAATAGACCTTAAATAGCGCTTTAAGTAATTTTGGAATGCCGTCCTGAGTTTGGTCGTGGGTTACTTGCAACCTACATTGACCTCAAGAAGGCGTTTGACTCAGTGCAACGGGAATCGCTATGGGAGATCCTGAGACTCGGGGATTCCGACACAGATTATTGGCATAATAGCAAGCCTTTATATGGTACTGAAAGTGCTTTTAAAGTGTGGTGGGGGTCTGTCGAACTTCTACCCTGCGGGGAGGCAAGGCTGTGTCCCTTGCACCAACACTTTTCAATGCCTGTATGGACTGGAAAAATGGCAGAGCCCATTAGCCAAAGTCAGTGTGGAACAACACTAGGCAATATCAAGGTCTCAGACCTTGACTTTGTAGACGATGAAGCTATCCTATCTGATTCTTGGAGTCACTGGTGGCGGCTCTTGATGGGATTTAGCAAAGAGGGGAAGCCCTAGGCTAGAGGGCTCCTTGACCAAGACCAAGATTCAGGACTTTGGGGGCCTGTTAGGGGAACCCATTCAGTCGATCCATGCTTGCAGCGAGGACGAAGTTACAGACAGTTTTTTTTATGCCTTGGTAGTGTAGTCCATATCCCCAGGCTGTCAGATCAAGAAGTCAATAGATGGATTGGTCTGGCAACAGGAGCCATGAACTCGATCAACAAGAGCATTTGGAGATGTCGATACCTATGCAGAAGGACCAAGCTGCGTGTCTGCAAGGCCTTGATACTGCCAGTTTTTGCTCTATGGAGCGAAACCTGGACGCTATCCAGTGTCTTTGGAGTCTCGTCTTGATGCCTTTTTTTCCTCTCGCCGAATCATGGGGTACAGTGGCAGGACAACGTGTCCAACCGGTGGTTACACTGTGAGACTGGCATGGGACCTGTTACTTGCATAATCCGGGATCGCCAACTCAGGCTATATGGCCACCTAGCTCGTTTCCTTGTGGACGACCCTGCCCATCAGGTTGTCTCTCTGCGAGACAACCCTGGGTGGAGGAGACCCGTGGGACGACCCAGGAGATCATGGCTTGGGCAGCTCGACGAGACCTGTCGCGAGGAATTAGGGATGGGCCGTGGACCTGCCTGGAGACTCGCCTCGAGGGATCCTCGTGGCTGGAAGCGAAGGGTGGATGTGGCCATGCGCCCCCGTCGGCGTTAGCCCCTTAATGATGATGAAATGTGTTTTTGTTTGTTTTAAGGAGTAAACAGCCCCCCCCCCTATCTGGCCTTATGCCTTTTTTTCCGTTACGGTGTCGCACTTTGATGTTGTGATAAAGGGACTCTCGGGTTTAAAACAACCACTGGAAGAAGGGCTCAGGGCCTTTTTTGCGAGTGAGGGGGGAAAAAACCGTCCTCAGGTTTAATTAACAGAAACAAGGGGGTCGACAGTAGGCAACCTGGTCGCGGGTGTGGGAAAGCGGGGTTTTTTTTGGGCAGCGGCGGGTCTATATGTTGTGTTGGGGGACAAAAGGGAAATTATGTCCGGGTTTGTTTGCGGAAGGCCCTACGTTAAGTGCAGTAAGCGAGAATTGAGTACAGTAACCAGAAAACTTGTTAATTTTTGTGCGGGAAAGGTCAGACAAAGCGGGGGGGGGGGGCTCCGGGGGGGGGGGTGGGGAGGGGAAATTGGCGTCACTCCTGGTTTCGTGGGAAGGAAGACAGAAGACAGATAAAGAAAAAGGGACCTTCCCCTCCTCTCCCTGCGGGAAGGGCCCTTTAAAAGGGACGATTCAGAGAGAAGGGGGGATGTTTCCGGCAAGGGGTGGCGGACGGGGCGCAGGGGTGGAGCCGAGCAACCCCAAGAGAGTTACCATGTCCCCGATGTGTGGTTTTGCAGGGGCCCTATTAAAGAGATCCCGCGCCCGGTCCCATGCAATCGGGGCCTGCTCTTCCGCGTAACCGGACGGTACGCGCCCCCATTGTTTATCCACGATGCATGTGTTTGCATGTAGTCGTGCCCTTTTCCCTACTTTTTCCTATACAATTTCGGCTTTAGGATGACTTGTGCCACACTTCTGGTGAACTGGACCCCACTTCGGGCGCGGCTCGGGGGGAACCTTTACCTCCGCAGGGGGGGTGGTCGGGGGGCCCTTAAAAGGGCCCTCCCTTACGGGTGCAAGAGTTGCCATTCTTTGTTGGGGGACGGTCTGGCGACCATCGATGATGCCACTCTTTTTCTTTCGAATAGGGCGATAGGCAGGTGGGCCCCCCTTTTCACCCCTTCAGCCAGGTTCGTCTAATAGCGGTAGACAAACATCAAGCCCCGTCTGTGATGGGAAGTACCTGGAAAAAGTGTTTTCCCCCTCACTGTATGAAATATCGTGGTTGGCTTTTCAGGGGGATAAGGAACTTACTGGAAAGGTAAGGCCCCCTTTACTCCACTGAGGTGAAACTTGGGGTGTTTCAGGGAAAAAGGGGTTTCACTTTAAAACCCCCTCCTGCCAAAAAACTGCCTGGAAAAAAGTCAGCCCCCTCCCTCACTGTGAGGGAAAAACAGTCTGTGGTTGGCTGTTTTCAGAGGGACGAAGGAGCTTAGGAACAGGTACGGACCCCCTTCACTCACTGAGGCGAAACATCCTCGGTGTTTAGAGAGGAAGAGGGGATTCATTTAAAAAAACCTCCTGCATGGGAAAACCTCTGGAAAAAATTTTAATTCTCTCCTCATGTGGGAATCATCTGTGGTTCGCTTTTTAGGGGGATGAAGGAAGACGGAAAAGGTGCAGGACCCCCTCTTTTCTCAATGAGGTGAAACAACCTTTGGGGGGTTTTCAAAAAAAGGGGGGGGGATTATTTTGAAAAAGGTTTACAGGCCCCCCTGAGGAGGGAGGGGAAACTGCCTGGAAAAAGTGAAAGAGTCCCTTCCCCCCTGAGGGAGGAGGGGAAGTTTTCCCATCAATGATGCCCTGTAGGGGAAAGGGACATCCCCTTTGGGGATACCCCAGAGGTACACCTCCCAGTGTTTGCCGTGGTGGCACCCTTGTGAGCTGGGAGACGGGAGTCCTGGAGGTTGAGCGATCCCGTGCACGAGTACGCCTCTTTGGTCCCCCTCTATTCTGGCAAGACAGGCGGCCTGATCCAGGCCCGGTCAGGTCAATCGGCTGGTCTCCCTCGGGGGGGCTAGGGTCAAGCAGTCATGCTGCCGTTGGTACCCACACCATCCAGGGTGTACCAGTGCAATCGGCTAATTGGCTGCGTATATCCACTCATCACCCCTGTTGCGTTAGACATTGGTTCTAGCCTCAGCTTCCCCTTGTTGGACTCCGGGTGGGGGGGGCGTGAGGGGATGAAGCACTGCCAAGTATATGGAAAATCTAAATCAAAATCCCCCACAACAGACCTTACTTTTGACGACCCGTGCAAGGCCCACCACGGCAGCCACCCTGAAGCCTTACGTGCTCCGGGTGGCAAAAGAAAACCCCGACCCACAGGATGACACTGTCATGCCTGCTGCCAAGATGGCGGACAAGACGAATAAATCATGTACAACATGTCTGCCCACCAGATTGTCCAACAGATGGACTCTCGTGCTGGCCCCCAGGCCAGCACCCAGACCAGGAAGGTCTCTGACCCCCCCTCAGACGACTCCACTGACTGAATCAGAGCACCAGCTGAACCAGCCGAAACAGCTGGTGCCCCCACGAGCAAGCCCCAAAGCCAAAAAGGGCGGACCGAAACGGCCGAGGCCGGAAAACCGACTCTGATGGCGGGGTCCTGGACCCCCAAGGCGTTTCCCGCAATTAAGGTCCCCGTTAAACCTGAAGGCTTCGACAATGCCAAACCAATGGTAAGGCATTGGAGAGCCAGCGCAAAATCCGGCTGTCGATCCGGGTTTGCGCGAGATCAGGGCATGATCATCGTGCCCAAAGATCAAGCCACCCTTTGTTTCCTGCAGGAGACAAAGGAGCTAAAAGATGGGAGGAAAGTGAGCCTCTCGCCACTGAATCCCGAGGAGAAGAGAGCCAAGATGGTGCTACTTGGCTTCTCAGTCTCATACAATGTGGAGGTGATAACATCACACCTACAGGTCGTGGAGGCTTCCCGATTGTCGAAGGGGAAGACTCCAACCAGGCAAGTCCTGGTGACCATAAAAGGGTTTACCCCAAGCTCCACCCTTGATCGGGGTAACTGGGGTACATATCACCTACGCACTTATGTGCCTGAACCGTTTTCGGTGTTTCAGGTGCCAGAAGTACGGACCCCACCAGGCAAATTGTACAGCCAAGCCAAAATGTGGTTCTGTAGCAAGGCACACAATACCGAGGTGTGCATCAAGGCACATAAAGAAGAAAAGAAGGACAACAACAGCCAAATGTCCTAACTGTGCCAAGAGGCATTACGCCTGGCTTGCTCAGTCAGGAAAGAGGCGGCCCTCAAACGGCAAGAGGCAGACTTTGTTCCTGCCCCCCCAGGCACCTACGTCTGGGGGAGTAACAAAAGCGAAAAGGCTTCCCGACCTCCTAAGAGGAAAGGGAAAAGCTGCCCCCCAGCCAAAAACCGGAGATCTCCGACAATCAGGAGTTCCCCCAAGTAAAGCAAGTGCAGAGGAACCACAGGAAGAAAGGTTCCAAACAGCCCCACACGGTCCTCCCAGACCCAGAAGACAGTTCTTCGACGAGGGACATGTCGATCCTGATCACTGCTGTGGTCACAACAGTGGCCAGTATCCTTGTCTAGGACCAAGGAAGAGGCGGATAAGGCAAGTCGACGTTGCCATGACGACATTCAAACAGACTGTGAAAAGCATAAAGGGAAGGAAGAGGGAGAGTGCCAAATCAGCCCAATCCTCTCCCTCACCCCAGGTCGAGACTCCCCTCCCCTCCCCAACCAGGCTATGCCCTCACAGGGAGAGCCTAACCAGGCTGATTCAGTGCCACAAGCCGAATCAGAAGAAGCTGAGCCTGCCCAGGCAAGGCCAGCTAATGCACAGAAACAGCCTGGCCCGAGAAAAAGCCAAAGACGAAAAGTCCAGAGCTACCAAAGGCTCCCCAAACCCCCCAGTGGATCCAGGGATAGCCTGACAGCCAAAAGGGAGAGCCCTCAAGCAGTGAGGATCTCACAATGGAGTTGTCGGGACTCCGACGTCAACCCGAATATGACGATGTCTCTGATGTAACTATAAATTAGTAACATTATGGCACGCAATTAAGTATCTGCAGTGGAACATCTGTGGCTTCTCCTAAAGGAGTGCCATCCTCCACGCAATAGGCGATCAAGGAGCTTTGGGACATCGTCATGCTCCAGGAGACATTATCAGCGGAAGATGTTCGCTTGCCGGGAAATCACGTCTACGCGCTGCCACGTTCCGATGGCAAAAGAGGCCTGATGACCCTGGTGAAAGCAACAATTCCCTGCTTCGCAATAGCCGATGCACCGCACTGTGGAGAAGATTTTGAATCTCTTGCCGTCGAGATTCAACTGGCCGGGGGCCCCTGAAATTGTAAAAACGTGTACAGCCGGCCACACTGTTGTAGCTTGACATCACAGGTATGTGCTTCCGCAGCACACGACCGAGTGATCAATAGGGGAGACTTCAATGCAAAACCAGCCCATCCTGGCTCCTGCAGGGCACCGGTTTGCGGCTGGCCGTCACATAGCCAACGTGCTTGAGACATTCCCCGAGATCGCCTCTCCTCAACAGCCAGGAGCCAACGCATGTGAGGGGAAAGGGGATCCTAGACCTCACCCTGGCCACTGTGACTCGGGTGGAGAGGATTGGCTGGCGTGTCGATGAGACCGTCACTAGTGACCATTATGGCACTATAACAACCCTATGGATAGTGGCCCAGCCAAAATCCCACGCCGAATCCAAGATGGAAAACAGACAAGGCCAACTGGCAGGCTTTCCAGAGCGCCTTGGCCCCCCCTGTCTGAGAAGCAATGAACCCACACAGAGCGAAAATGTGGAAGTGCTACAAGCCAGACTTGTAAATGCCATTGATGAGCAGCCTCACTGACCAACCCAAAACTCGGCCTGGGTCCAGGAGTCACAAGGACGCCTGGTACTTCAATGACGAGATTAGGGAGGTCAACCACAGGGTAAATATGTGCCGAAAACATTCCGAAGGCAAAAAACCCCCCGACAACCTAGCCCTCCTAAGGGAGGCTGTCAGGGACGCCAAGGGAAAAAACTGCTACCAGAGTGAGGCAGGAAAAGGGGGGCCCTGGAATGGTGTGAGTCTTTCGTCACCGTACCACCCTCTCAGAGCTATGGCAACGGGTCAAGTGAGCCACCAGCCGCTCAGCCCCAAATGGACGCACACGACCCCCAGGCAGGGGCCCAAACAGACTGGCGCAAGAGTTCTCTGCGAGAACGAGTAGCGACAGTCTGCCAGCCAAACTGAGGGCAAGACAAGAACGCCTACAACCAGCCCAGACTTGCTCACATCAGAGAAGGGCAGCCAACCCGATAACTCAGACGTTATCTTTCTCTGAGGGAACTAAGAGATGCACATAAAGCCAGTTGCAACTCAGCCCGGGCGATGATGGGAGTCGTACCCCTCATCTCCCACCTGGGACTGGTAGGTGAGTTTGCATTCCGCAACTCATCAACAAGTCTGGGAAAATTTCCCATCTACCCCAGAGCTGGAAGAGGGTTTACCATAGTTTCCCACCCCTAAACCAAAGGAGCCGGGGAAGTACCGCCCCATCTCTCTCCTCAGCTGTCTGGCCAAGACTGCCGAGAGGATGTTACTGAACCGGGCCCTCCAATGGAAAATGGACCCCCACACGAACACCCCACGGGTTTTACCAGGGGCATGAGCACAGTGCCACAGCATAGCCACGCTCTTGAGCACAATAAACACGGGCGCATCTGTGGCAGTATTCCCCCTTTACCTGGAGAAGGGTTTCGAATTGGCAAGTCCTCTTGCATTCAGGAGAGCCTGATCCAAAAGGAAACAGAGGTAAGCTCTTGGCTTGGATAGGTGACTACTTTAGGAATAGAACAGCCAGAGTCCAAATTCAAGGTCACCTATCACAGCACATGCCACTAGAAAATGGAACGCCCAGGGTGGGGTTTTTCATCCAGCCCTTTTTAACACACTAATGTCCTGTATCCTCAACATAAACCTCCCAGTGGGTGCAAGATCATCTCCTATGCAGACGACCTTGCTATCATCTCCACTGGACCCACACTGCCTAAACAAAGCCCAGCCTTGTCTGGACTTGGTATCCGAGGAGTGTTGCAGGACAGGACTAAAGATCTCTGCAGCCAAATCCAAAGCCATGGCTCTGAGACAGAGAGTTCAAGGCACAAGTCTGAAAATCCAGAGAATGGACTTGGAGTGGGTTCAGGAATACCTCTACCTTGGGGTAAGGATAGACCGGACCCTCTCCTTCCGCCAGGAGGTCCAGTACCTGCTTGACCGAACAAAGGCAAGACTGTCTGTCATGAGAGCAATGAGTGGAAGACGCATAGGGGCCAGACACAGAGTACTAAGATCATTCATTCCATTGTAGACTCTGCCTCCCTCGCTCGATTGGCATTAAGAGAAAATATAAAGACCGATTGGAGACAGTCTAAAACGAAGCCGCCAGGGTCATTCTGGGTGCCCCAAGGTGGGCGAAGGTCTCCCAACTCCTAGTGGAGACAAACCTTCTCCCCTTGGCCTCACGAATTGATCTAAAAGGCAGCACAATTCTTATCAAAGGTCATCCAGGCTCCAGGAAACAAGCCTAAGACACCAAATAGTCAGACGCCTAGAACAAGATAACGAGCTGTTTGCAAACAAATTCCTGGCTGTCTCACACAGCCAGGGTGCTAATATGCCATCAGCTCAAAGAACCGCTAACTGGCCAGGGCCATGGACTCCCCCCACCCTGACTTTGTCGAAGCTCCGCCGTGGGCACAAACCTCGATAGAGTTCTCGGTCATGAGACTGGCAAGAAAAAAGAATGAATATTGTACGCCTAGCCAAAAGGGAGAAACCCAGAGGGTTTATTTCAACCATCACCCCTCCGGGGAGCAGAACAATTACACAGATGGATCGGTCGATCCCTTGACCCACACTGCAGGCGCCGGCTTCGCAGCAAGGGAAGCCACAATATCCCTGAGGGTAACAGACAACGCCTCCTCGCCACAGGCAGAGGCAGTTGCTATCATGGGAGCACTGAGCCACGCGTCCGTGAGGGAAGGACACGTGGTCATACACACAGACTCCAAAGGAGACGTCGACTGTCTTCAGCAGCACTCATCCACTGACAACATCTACCTCCTGACAACCATCCGCACAATAGCACACAGGATGCTTGCTCAGGGTAGAAGAATTATCATAAACTGGGTTCCCAGCCATATAGGGATCAGAGGCAAAGAGCTTGCTGACAGATTAGCCGAAATCGGCCGGGGTATGCCCCCTAATCCCATGATAATACATCAGAGCCGAAATTTACTTAAGAGGAAGTGTAGGTGACGGCCAACTCCTTCCTCCTGCAGCTTCACAGAGAGGAAACGAGATATTCCCCCTCGGCCAGCTGGTACTCATATGCCACAGGCTATGAACCCCCTGGCACTCTCTGAAATAAACAACAGAGGTACCGAAGTCATTTCACAGAATGCGCCCAGGTTACCACTGTGGGATGGCAGATTATACAAACCATAGAACGTGAAGAGAGGTGTTACATGCATTGCGGCGAGCCGAACGCCACACTGGTACACTACTTGGAGAATTGCGTTTCACACGCCAAATTTCCCAAGACAAACCCCACAGAACACAGCCGTCGTGCTGGTAAGAGATTATGCGAGATGCTTACACCACGGCTACAGGAGCGCCTGCTGGCAATACCACCGCCACGGTAAGCACCCAGTGTCAGACCAACAAATGAGACAGCCATAAAAAAACTGCACAGGCCGGGCCATAAGGGAAAAGGCCCGGGCGAAGCCAGAACTTCGCAATCTCAAGCAAGCAATGGGTTCGTGCGTTTGTTTTACATGTTCATATTTTGCTGTATTTTCTGCGATAGTGGCACCAGTCGATGTTTGTTTCTTTGTTTGTCTGTTGGATTTCTTGGGGATCGCCCGCGGCATATGCCCATATCAAAACAGCCAGCCAAGATTTTTAAGACAATGGATCCTATTCATTATTTCAGTTCTATTAAGGGCATAAAATTTTGTCTCCCTTAGAAAAGTGATTTTTTTACTGATGATTCTTTCATCATCTGATAGTGTATTTGACAATGTAAAATATATATTTTTAATTCTGAAATAATTTTTAAGGTGGTTCTCTGTTTTGTTTTTGGGTGCATACTATTAAGAGGTGGTGGATGGTAAGGTTGGTGTTGCATTGGGGGCACTGTGGAGGAAATTCTGTCTATGTAGGGAGGGAAGTGTGTCAATCTTGTAGCACTGACCCTAAGGCGGGGCCCAAAACCACTTCCTCCCTTCTTTCTTTCCTGTGGGCTGTGTCTCATGGTTCTATATTTTTTCTAACTTTATTTTGTCATTTGCAGGTTGGTCCACTCACTTTGCTGTATTTTGTTTTTCTAAGAGGGCACAAAACACCTGAGATCTGTACGTAAATATGCTAAGGTCCAGAGTTGACCCAGCTAATTTGTCAGCCTGCTCATTGCCAAAGGATGCCCGAGTGTCTTGGTACCCATAATAGCTTGATTGATTTGTTGGCACCATGTAGCTTACGAATGATATTACACAGTAGTTAATTTATGGTGGTTTCTAATGATTAATGGCTTTAAGTGAACTTAATGAATCAGAAAAAAGGACTATTTTTATCGTGCAAAATCTAAAGCTTTATCACAGGGCAAAAAGTTCAGCAAGAAAGATCAATGTATGTGATTCAGACAATCTGAACTTCAATTCACATTCAGTCGACCATACACCCGCACCCATTTAAGATGTGGTGTTGTCGGAGAATATTGAAATTTAGCAGGGCAGATAGAGTTACAAATGAAGAAGTACGTATATGGATTAGTCAAAATGAAAGTTTGATGAATATCATTGCTAAAGGGAAATATGTTTGGTTTGCTGACACGTTTCTTTCGCGGATCGAGTGGGAAAGTCCTTGTCATAGAGGGATGATAGAAGGCAAAGAGAGACGGGAAGACAAAGGGTGAAGTGGTCA
>NW_023661075.1:0-5000 GCF_015228065.2 Penaeus monodon
TATTATTTTTTTAATTATTAAATTGCTGTTTTCTTATTATTACATTTATTATATTTTTTTTTTATATAATATTGTTATATGTTATTTTTTATTATTTTTATTATTTTTATTTTATTATTTTATTATTATTTTTATTATTATTTTTAGACTTTTAAATATTATAGCTATTAATATTTTGTATTGTAAGTGTTACACTTTTTATTATATAGTATATTTTTTTTTATTAGTATTTTTTTATTTCTTTTGTCATCTTTATTTTATAGTATTTGGTAGTAGTAGTATGTATTTCATTTTGCTAGTAATTAGTATTGTTGTTATTTTTATTTTATGTTGTTATTATTATTATTGTTATTATTTTTTATTTTATTATTTTGTTTTTAGTTATTTTCATTATTATTTTATTATTGTTATTGTTTTGTTTTTGTTATTGTTTTTATTTTTATTATTTTATTTTATTATTATTATTATTATTTTTTTATTATTATTATTATTACTACTACTACTACTATACTACTACTACACTCTACTACTACTACTACTATCACTCCTACTACTATTACTGCTACTACTACTACTACTACTACTACTACTAACTCTATACTCTACTACTACTACTGCTCTACTACTATTAAACTACTACTACTACTACTCTACTACTACTACTACTACACTATTACACTTTTGCTGTGCTTTTGGGGGCAGGGGTAGCGTCTCGTCTAGCATTTTTGCTGACCAGCTTCAATCCTTGTCCCAGTGGTTGTAACCCCCCTTTCTTGACCAGAGGTAATTTAGAACAGAATGAAACAGACATATGTCACACCAAAATATCCATTGTAATAATGGGTCAAACTAAATTAATTAATTATTATTTATTGCTACTACTATCAAATTAAATTATTATTGCTGCCATCATTATTGTTATTGTTTTGTTATCATTTCTAAATATTATTATTTATATTTTATTATTATTATTATTATTTAATTATAAGGCAAAAAACAATGCTTATCTGTTTATTTTTCAAATTTCAAGGTATCCCTGATTTCCCGGGGCCCTGGCACAGGGCTCTACAGCAATCTGGAAATACTTTTCCCTTTCCCCAAAGCCTTCGTTGAATCTTCCGCAACAACCCCAACCCTTCTTTGTCCTGGCAAAGGAGCTTTATCCCGGTCCTTTGCCCCACCCCCCTCCCACTGGGTTACCCCTTGCTCCCCGCAAAAGGGTTTCTTTTAAGGGATTTCCCCAGTATGCTGTTATTCAGGGTATTTAAATGCCAGGGGGCCCTCTCGTGATCATTGTTTTGTTTTTTTTGGGGATTAGATATGTATAATATTAAATAATATATATATTTTTTTTTTAAACAGGTAATTCTATACTTATAGATTTTCTCTTTCCTTCTTTCTCTTTTGCTCATAGAATATTGATACCCGGGAGACGTAGCTGGACTTCTGCTGACAAAGTAGTAGAGGCACATGGCACGTTCAGGACCTCCCACTGTCTCAACTCCCGGGAAGGAGTACAGTCAGGAGTGGTCAAAGGTATGAATACTGTCTTAATATATTATCATTCTGGTGGATGCCATTGTCTCATAAGGAAAGTTGCAAGATAAAGTGCAATATGTTTATATATAGTTCCCATCTCCAGTCAAGCCCATTAGAATATCACAATTGTAGTGATATGAAGCCCTTTGGGAATTCATGCTAAGTCGTTTTCAGAGGAAATCTTCAAGGACAACATTCCAACATCCACTGAATGTAGCGGTTTTGTGAAGCCTGACATCATCTTTTTCCGAGAGAGTCTTCCTGTCCGGTTCTTCCAGCTCATGCATCAGACTTCCCTAAATGTGACCTGCTGATTATCCTTGGAACTTCCTTAACTGTTCGCCATTTGCATCTCTTGTTGACAAGTGAGTTTGCCCATATTTGGAGTACTTTTGGAAGGTGTGTGGTTTTTGTACCCTGTAATAAATGGTCAAAATGAGGATTTCAGAAGCATTTCAGATATCTCTGTATTTAATGCTGCCAATTAATAAGAAATTTTCTAGTCTGTCTCTGCTGGAATTTTTGGCAATTAAGGTTGTTGATCTTTATAGTGAACACTTTTTCTGGGTTCTTTTATGTCCTGTCATATCATTTTATATTGTTATCTATCAGGTAATCTTTTTTCTTGTAGCCTTTTTTTTCATAGATTAGTCACAATATATTCTTCGGTTTATCCTTTTTTTTTTTTCAAGTTTTTTTTTTTCATAAACAGTGTTCCTGCCATGTGTCCACGTCTCCTTATCAACCGGAAAAGCGGGACAGTGGATCCAATGATGGCAATTTTTGCAAGGCATGTTTGGCAGTGCAGGACTCGCTCTTGATTCACCAACAATATTCGAGATGTTGCCTGCTTGGTGACTGTGATGAAGGCTGTGTGAAAATGGCAGAGTACTTAGGAGGGAAAGGTATGCAAAAAAATCAAAACACCCAGTAGTTCATCTTTTTATACAGCTCTCATTGATATATACATTTCAAAATAAAAAATCTATTGAACAGAAAGTAAACATATCAGTGAACACTAGGGAACTGTGAGTTCCATTTATCTTTTTCCTAAAAAGTAAACCAAATTTCTCTCTTTTTACAGGATGCATGCAAGCCTTATTAGAGTCTACAAAGAAATAAAAGAAAAAAACATCACAAAGTGTCATAGAATATTTCAGGAGTTACATGTTTCCAAGAGGAACTTCACATCAAAGTTGTATAGTCATCTAAATTATTCATTAATCATGAAGATTTGTTGAAAAAGGGTTTACATCAGCTGATTAACTCACATGTGATATATATTTTTAGACAACCTTTTTGTAGGGGCATTATTCAAGGCATTTTAATTGTTTGCTACTTATTGTAACCCCAAAAAAGTAAGGTAATGTGCTGAGAGGGGACAAGGTGTGTTGTACGCTGAAGTTTGTAAGCGGCTGAGTATTTAATTTATTGCACGTATTGAGTTTCGTGTGTTAAAACTTCTGCATAACAGAAAAAAAATTCCTGATAACATTCTTTCCAAAAAATTTTTGTTTGCACTAATGGGAAAAGCATTTAATATATGAAATATACTTTGTGTCCCAAAGGTTGTAGATTTTTCAAGAATTCATTTTTACAAAAAAATATTTGATGGTGATATTTAAGAAATTATACGTGCAGAGCCTGTTTTCTAACATTGTCCTTTTATGATTGGTGAAAGTGAAAAGAGTTACAAGTAATTTTGGTGGCAACATGATGAAAGAATGAATTTGCATCAGTTTTGTTACAGTGCAAAGAAGTATTCTAGCGATTTAAGTTGGAGAAATATTTTCTAACTTATCATCTGAGGCATAGATAAGTATAGTCGATAATCACGGGTATGAGAGCAATGAAGAAGACTTAGTTTTAGAATTTTTGGGAAAGCCCACATGTGTAAGTAAGGTTGTATAAACTGAAGCCTGTAAATTTAAGGAAAAGGAAGAGACAATTAGTGGGATAAAGGGTTAGATTACCCTTCCGTTTACTTGACATTTTTTTACTTGAGCACGTAAGTAAAATGAAATAAATGTTATTGTTGTTGTTATTATTATTATTATTGCTATTTTTTTTTTTCTTTTTATATTTGCTACTATTTAGTTAAACTGTTATCACTGTTATTGTTTTATTAGATTTTGTTATTGCTGTTTTTATTTTTATTACTTTTTAAATACATTATCACGGGTCAATATTACTTAATTATTATTGGTGTTATTGTTTAATTTTTTCTATCACTTTTTTTGTTGCTCTTTTTTCAGTGATGGATGGAAAGGGTCTTTTTTTCTATAAGATAACATTTTTTAAAGTTGTGAAGCAAAGGTTGGTGGTCCAAATGTATAAAAAATCACTGTTTGAGGAAGATGGATTTATCCAGGAAAAAACTGTTTATTTTTATTGTATCGTATTATTATTAATTTGAAATTACAGTATTAGAATTCCATGAGTGTTAAATGTAGGTTCTGCGAGAAATTTTACAAAATCACCGAATATAATTTTGGGTTTTCTAAAGGTACTGAAAAGAAACATTACTTATGTGTTTTTCACTGTATGAACAATAGTTATTTTGGGTTGCAGAATTCAGAGATATTGTGCTTGGAAGTTATTAAGGTTTGATGCAATGCACTTTTAAATGGTTCTTTTGACAGCCCATAGGTGGTTATTACATAGTTCATGTATACTCCCATGTATGTTACAATTTGTAACATAAGATTCAATAAGTATAGTGAGATTGTTCAATAAGTGAAAAATAAGTACACATTATCAAGGGAACTAAATGGAAGTGTACTTTTAAAGAAATTACTTAATTTTGCAGCTTACAAGCAGCAAAGACTTTTTGTTGCTAATTATGTCTTTGCTCTTTTTCTTTTCTTTTTTTTTCTTTTTACATTAGCATTAAGCATTTACCCCAGTTTTCATTTCGTTGTGCTTCTATTGCCAGATTTTTTTTTTCCTTTTTTTCATGCTTTTTGGTGTCTTTTTATGGGGCATTTGCAAAGACTCACTTCTGACTTGCTTATGTTTAAGTATTCTGTATTAGTACTGTTTGCTGTTTTGTATTTAATCCCTTTTGTAATATTGGGTTAGGAGTGAATGATCAGATTTCACCATGTTTATTTGTGGTCATTTTCACAGAAATTGCATCAGCATCGTATTCTTACAGGAAATTCCAACAGCATATATGATTATGTAAAGGATATGTGGTGATGATGTGCACTAGACACAGTGTGTTTCCATTCCTTTTTTATTTTTTTTTTTTTCTAGCATTGATAGGGTTCGTAATGACAAATTTCAGAATAGCTAATGTGTATACTCAATTCTTGGATTAAATTAAAGGGTGTTTATGGGGGGGGGGTGATAATTTGTCATGTGGATCAGTATTCATGCAGAGTGAATACATGGGATGTAGTGGTATAATATTATAGTGAATTGTTTTTTGGAATTGTAAAGTCACTCTTAGGCATTAA
>NW_023661075.1:12500-18174 GCF_015228065.2 Penaeus monodon
GGACGTCTTTGTGGAGAATAATAAGCAGCATTTTGCACAGTTAACATGTAATTCCTAATGGTATGAATGTGTCGAATATCAAAATCACCCCTTTAAACATGGCCTAGAAAATATCTACTTGTCATACAAATTCTATGAGGATTACTGTCTCTTATCGAAAATGTGATATCAGCTTGGATAATGCACTAGTTAGCTAGTCTGGTTCTTGCTATATACACACATTGGTAAAGTATACAATGAAAATACAGTCAACAAGGGAGAAAGCATTATATATATATATATATATATATATATATATATATATATAATATATTAATATATATATATATATATGTATATGTATTTAAAAAATTGTATTCATATATATATATATATATATATAATATATATATATATATCACTGTGTGTGTGTGTGTGTGTGTGTGTGTGTGTGTGTGTGTGTGTGTGTGTGTGTGTGTGTGTGTGTGTGTGTGTGTGTGTGTGTGTGTGTGTGTGATACATACATACTGTACATTACCCATACGTTCATAAATTTCGTAGATATATCAATATCTAAACGTAAATTGATAGTTAAAGCAAGCATCAAATATATAACATAGATACTTATATACATACATTCATACCCTTCATACCACACATACATTCATATATACATACTTCATACACACAGCATTCATACATATAGACATTCAAACACATTACAAATCACCTACACATACAATACATACGTGCATATACCCATACAACTATACGCACATATAAGGACAAGAATAATGATTAGAAAGGTTGGATAGATAGGTCAGGAAGGAAAATACTTGAGTAAAGGGACGGGGAAAATAGCATTCCGCCATATCTTTAGAAAAAAATATCTGCACTTATTTTTAGCCATTTTTGTTTCCCGCCTAGCAATGGTGTACGTGTTAGAAAATATAACAACAAATTTAGGACAAAAACGATAATTGAATATAATAATGAAGTTGAAACGGAGAAATCAGGTTTTATTCGTTTTCAGAAATTAGTCTCGATCACTGGGCCAATCCATCCTGTCTACTGGCCTTTTGTCAGTTAGCATAGGTCGTATGCCCACGTGGCATGAACGATTGGAGGATGAATTAGAGAAGAACATTATATATATTTATACGAAGAGAAAGAATATAGAACATATGAAAGGAAAAACTATAGAAAAATATGTAAAGAAAAAGGACAAACAAGGACAAAATGCAAAAGCAATGAAGTGAAAGGGAAAAACGACGCAGTATGGAAAGAACAATAAATCAAAACAATTCGGACACGTCATCAGCGATAAAACAAAGCGGTTTATAGCCTATTCGAAACGCCATGATTTATGTATAATTTATTTTATTTCTTCAGTTTTAATGCTTAAACAGATTAGACAGCTCAGCAAAGAAACAAATACAGACAGATGACAGGATTTAAGAGAGAGAGAGAGAGAGAGAGGAAAGGGAGAAAGGAAGGAGACCGAAAAAGGAGGGCCAAGCGATACACCTCCCATGTTCCCAATAAGGTCCCTTTGGCAAAGCACCGGCAGAAGGGCGTGTCTCTGGAGGATAATCAAAGCGGTGGACGTTATGTAAGGGCGGACGCGGGTGCCAAACGAGGCCGAGGGGAGAGACCGCGAACTCCCTTCAACCTACACTGGGGATTAATATGTTCAATTTTTTCTTGGGGTTCCGTGGGGTTCCTATTAGGCTTCTTTTCTTTTCTCGTTTGGAGGTGGAAGAAGGGGAGGCTGAGAGAGGAACGGAAGGAAGGAGGGAGATAACAGGGTAAAGGAAGAAGGAGATATGGGGCTCTGCCCAAACATATTCATGAGATTAAGGTGATGTGCGTGAATATTAACGATGTTTGCGTTCTCTGTGCATGGAGGATTAGTACGTGCGCTCATGTTAACCCTATCGTACAAATGCAAACGCACAGATAAACACACACCCACACACACACACACACACGCACACGCACACACACACACACATGTGCGCGTACACACACGAGCACACACAGACCATAATATATATATATATATATATATATATATATATATAAATATATATATATTAAAATACATATATAAATATAGTATATGTATATTGTACCAAAATAGACATATATATGTTTAGATATGGTTCGAGAAATGCATATATATATATATATATAATATAATATATATATATATATATATATAATAGTGTGTGTGGTGTATAATATATATATATATATATATATATATATATATATATATATTATATGCATATATATATCTATATACATGTATATATATGCATATATATATACATACATTCATATATATATATATATATATATATATATATATATATATATATATATATGTAGAGAGAGAGATAGAGAGAGAGAGTAATCAACAGACAGAAAAATAGATACATTCATATAAGGGTTTAATGAATTGACATTAAGCAAATAGACAGACAGGCGGCATAGAGAAACAAAAAGAGACAAAATGTCTAGTATATGGTTATGATCTGTATGTGTGTGTTTGTTTTGAAACCATCATTACGCTTTTATATTCGCATATCATTCACTTTATTCTTCACTGCGAGTTTCCACCCATCCTGCTTTTATTAACCAAATTTTGTAATTGTAATCATTCTTTCTGTTACTGTCATTACCGCTGTCAGTATGGCATCGTTACTATGTTATAATCAGTGCCCTGATTGTCACCTTTACTTGTACGATTTTCATCATCATGGAATGGCATGCTGTAGATTTATAAATCGTTTTATATTACCACCATTATATTAACAAAACGTCATCATCGTTATCATGATTAGCATCAATATCCTTATGTAACATTTGTTAATAGTTCTCACTATTTTTAGTAAGTATGCAGTGTATGCGCGTTTTTTCTGTGTGTATGGGATTTTTTTTAAATTCACATTATAAACATTGATTCGCAGTATATATCCAGACCCATTGTCTAAAGGTGGCCATTGTCAGATGTTTAATTAAATATCGATCCCGAGATATGCAATAGAGTTGGATTAGAGAGTTTTGCCTGCAGTCACTCGCAAGCCGCCCCTCTCAAAAAGGCATTTCGGGCTGACGGCATCACGGACCATAATAATCCCCTTTTATGTATGTTTTCATGTTTCTGACGACTTGATATGAATATGTGTATGAATACACATACACACACATATGTGTGTGTGTGTGTTTGTGTGTATACTAAACAGATAAATACATACATAAGTGTGTATGTTGTAAAAAAGACTAGAGAAAGATAGACAGACAGACGGACAGACAGATGACGACAGAGAGAGTAATATGCACCATTAATATGCACTTCCTGGATATGCCTATTGTAAATGACTTGAACAAGTATCAAAATCCATCATAAACATTTCCAAGTTTTTAAACCAACATAGTTCAATTTCAAGATACTGTTTATCTAGCTGCTACATGAAATGCAATCTCAAGTACTGTACAATGAAATTTTGAACCGGAAAGCACTGTACAAAAATAAGCTAAGCTTTCAAACCACTAACAATCTACATAGACTGTTTACAATATCTATTGTATGGATGTGACACTTATGTAGGTACTCAGCGCAAATTAAACCCGTTAAAAGACAATACATTTAAAAGTCAAACAACCGAATGAAAACTACTCCTGTTGATGAGCCCAAAAGAACTTTTTAATTTTTTTATTTACTTTTTTTTCAGCAGGTCCTTGCGGCGGAGGGAAAATATCTTTCTTCGGGTAAGTCAGCCACTTTTCTTGATTCTATATCCTGTCTTCCTTCACTCATACTTGTTTGTGTTTCGACGTTCTGTAAATGCCACGGAATGCTGGTGAACAATGTCTGACAGAATATTCGTAGATAAGTACAAAATGCTCTATTTTCTTTTTTCTTATTATTATTATTTGTTATTGAGAAACGAAGCAGCTAGATTGATTTAATTTTCTAAATTCCGATTGGATTTTTTTTTCTTTTTTACTGATTCCAAATTCTGATTGGGTCATTCAGGAGATAGCTTCCTTCTCGGCTGTTTTCTGCATAGTTTATAAAATATCCTTATAAATTATGGGGATTAGTTTACTGGAAAGGGGGTTTTGAGGTCTCCATTTCTTGCAGTGTTTGATTATCATAATTTTAAGGAAAATCAACAAAAAAGATATGTTTTTAAAAACCCATCAGTCTCTTCAATACCATTTCTAATCAAATATTAGTGTTTAAGTATACTAAACAGCTTATTTTCTTCCTCTTTTTTACAATTAAAATTATTATTATAATTTTCCTTTTTAAAGGAGGAATGCGAAAAACTTTTTGGGCCCTTTTAAAAAGTGAACAGAGAGATTATTAGTGTTCTGTCGTCGCACCGGAACCCGCGTCTCCCCTACAAAACCTTGGATGCTTTGGATGAAATGCAACTCAAATCTTTCTAGATGTTGGATATATGTGTACCCTGGGTGCGTGCGTGCGCGTTTGTGGGTCACACACACTCATAAAACACACAAAACACACACACACACACACACAACACACACACACACACACACCACACACACACACATTCAAACACACACACACACACACACACACACACACACATATATATATATATATATTATATATATTATTTATGTATATATATAATATATATATATAATATATGTAATATATATATATATAATATATATATTATATATATTGCAAAATATATATATTAAATAATATAATATATATAATATATATATATATATATATATTATATCATATATTATATATATATGTTGTGTGTGTGTGGTGTGGGGTGTGGTGTTTGTGTGTATGTATGTATGTCTGTGTGTGTGTGTGTGTGGTGGGGTGTGTTGTGTTGTGTGGTGTGTGTGTGTGTGTGGTGTGTGTATGATGTGTGTGACCCCCAAACGCGCACGCACGCACCCACGGTACACATATATCCACACATCTAGAAAAGATTCGAGTTGCATTTCATCCAAGCTCCAAGGTTTTGTAGAGGGAGACGCAGTTCTCCGTGCGACGACAGAACACTAATAATCTTCTGTTCACTGTTTAAAGCAAAAAATTTTCGGGGGCATTTCCTTCCATTAAAAAGAAAATTATAATAATAATTTAATTGTATAAAGAGGAAAAAAATAAGCCTGTTTAGTATACTTTAACACTATATTTGATTAGAAATGGTATTGAAGAGACTGATAGGTTTTTAAACATATCTTATTTGTTGATTTTCCTTAAAATTATGATAATCAAACACTGCAAGAAATGGAGACCTCAAACCCTTTCCCCTGTAAACTAATCGCCATTAATTTATAAGGATACTTTATAAACTAGCAGCAAACAGCCCAGAAGGAAGCTATCTCCTGAATGACCCAATCAGTTTGGAATCAGTAAAAAGAAAAAAAAATCCAATCGGAATTTAGAAAATTAAATCAATCTAGCTGCTTCGTTTCTCAATAACAAATAATAATAATAAGAAAAAAGAAAATAGAGCATTTTGTACTTATCTACGAATATTCTGTCAGACATTGTTCACCAGCATTCCGTGGGATTTACAGAACGTCGAAACACAAACAGTATGAGTGAAAGGGAAAACAGGGTATAGAATCAAAAAGTGGCTGACTTACCCGAAGAAGATATTTTCCCTCCCCCGCAAGG
>NW_023661076.1:7500-18171 GCF_015228065.2 Penaeus monodon
ATAATATATAATATAAAAATCTATATATATAAGTATATATATAGTTTTATATATTATATATGTATTAAACCAAAACACACCACACACACACACAAAACACATATAATATAATATATATATATAATATATATTATATATATATATCTATATATATATATATTTAGGGTATGTATATATTTATGTATATATATATATGTATATTGTGTGTGTGTTTGTGTTTGTCTGTGTGTGTGTGTGTGTGGTGTGTGGTGGTGTGTGTGTGTTGTGTGGGGGTTTGTGTGTGTGGTTGGGGTGTG
This sequence comes from Penaeus monodon, assembly GCF_015228065.2. Lineage (NCBI taxonomy): Eukaryota > Metazoa > Arthropoda > Malacostraca > Decapoda > Penaeidae > Penaeus > Penaeus monodon. Next base: position 7,797 of record NW_023661076.1, read on the forward strand.
TGTTGTGGGGTGTGTGTGGTGTGTGTGACACAGGGCGGGCCATACATATAAAAGCCCCGGGCGAAGCTAGATCTTCGCAAATCCCCAATAAGTAAGTTCCAGAATGACAGAGTTAGAGAGAGTTGGGGAAAGAATCAGGGGACCCAGGGTCAGTGAAGCAGGGGGGTTTAGGATCAGAACAACAGAGGATCAAGACTGGTCACGTGATTGCATAGTTTTGCTGTATGTTAAACTTGTGACCAGCACTTCGACATCAATGACGGATTTGGGCGGCCTCTTAACGCTCCCCAGACCATGCCAGCTCTCAAAGCGAGCAAAAGAGTGAAGGCCGCTCCGTTTCCCCACAGCTCTCTTTCTCAAACGACAGCGCTGCGTCTTTCTTCAAGAGAGACAGAGAGAGTGGAGGAGAGTCAGTTTACACATGGTCAGTGAAGCCCGAGTCAGAGAAGTAGGGTCAGAGCAACAAGAGGTCAAGACTGGTCGCGTGATAAGCAAGTTTACTGTATTTGTGTTGTGTGTTGTACTTGTGACCGTGTATAACATAAGAACTTTCTGTCAGACCAAGTTACCACCGTTAAGAGTTTCCCCCGGGAACCTCGCCTTCAAAGAGTTCACTAATAATTTTAAAATATTATATATAATATAATATATATATAAAAAAATTAACAACACAAATAAATAATAAAATCATCATACATATTTTAAATAATAGATGATATAATTATATATATTATTATATTCCATAAAAATTACTACTATAAATATATAATGTATATTTTATAGATATTATATAATATATATATAATAATATATATATATATGTATATATTATCCCTTTAAAAATTAAGTATATATTAATAATATTAATTTAATATATATTTTTCATATATATTTTAAAATTTTTATATAACAAAATATGGTGTATGTGTATATATACATTTTTTAATTTAATATTTTAAAATTATATATTTTACTAAAATATATAATACTATTATATGATTTTTTAAATCTCAAAATTTTAATATATATATATATAAATTAAAATATATATATTTATTCTATTTTTCATCTATCTATTATCTACTATCTACTTAAAAATTACACCACATTATAATTTTATAAAAATTTAAATAATAATAATTATATATAAAATATATATATATAATAATATAACTATTTTGTAAAATGTATTTAATAAATATTATATATATAATATAATATAATATATAATATATATTAATATATTATTAATAATATATGCGCATGTGTGTGTTTTTTAGAAAAACAGGATAAAAGAAAACACACAATTCCCAAAAGGCCCTTTTTCCCTATTTGCTTTTTGGGGGGGAATGTCCCCTGTTCTCACACACACACATGCGCTATTGTCAGGTGTAGTGTAGTGTGTATATACATATATATTATTATATATATTTTAAAATTTAAAATTATATATAATATATTAATATATAAATTATATAAAAATATACAATATTAAAATTATTTTTATTATATAATATTATTATTATATATATATTAAATAATATTATATTATTATTATATAATATTCTTTTTGTGTGTGTGGTGGGGTGTTTTGGTGTGTGTGTGTTGTGTTTTGTGGGGTGTGTTGTGTGTGTGAGTGTTGGTGTGTGCGTGTGTGTGGTGCGTGTGTGTGTGTGCCTATTTTATATATTTATATTATATATTATATTATTCTATTAATATATATTTTATATTTATTTATGTTATATACATATTACATATTACATCATTTTAATATTATATAATATATTTAAAATTATAAAATTTTAAATTATATGTATTAAATAATTTTTACAACACCCCCCACACACACACACACCCCACACACACACACACACACACCACACACACCACACCAAACACACACACACACACACAGCCCCACACCCCACCACACACACACACACATATATATTTTATTTTAAATATATTTTTTTATTTATATTTTATTATTTATATTTTTATATATAAAATTTTTAAATTTATATATTGGATGTGTATTATTTTTTGCCACGGGGGATTTTATATTTATTGTAGCAGACGGCAGCCCCACACCCAGTCCCACACCACACACAGTCACACACACACACACACAAACACCCAAAAACACACACACACACACCACACACACACACCCCACTAACACCACACACCCACAACACACACACACACCACACCGTATAACCAACACACACCATGTTGTGTGGTGTATTTATATTTGTATCGAATGCCTATTATATGTATGCATATGTATGAAAATTAAAATATATTATTTAATAATTATATTTTATATTATTTTATTGTTATTTTATATAAAATATATGTATTTTGTTATACGAATGCCTACAAAATTTTTATATATATATATATTTTTTATATTTTAAATTTTTATAATAAAAAATATATATCATAATTAAAATTATATATAATATATATAATAAATTTTTAATTATATTATATATATATAATATTAATTATAATTTTAGAAGTATCTTTTTTTAATTTTTAACAACGCAAAACGTCTGACTAGAAATATATAAGTTACAATCCCCAAGAATGGACTTTCTTAATTACCGAGTTTCCATATCACCCAGGGCGAAAAAGACGCCACGGGCATACCCGCGATTTGACCTTTCTGGAAATCGGGCCCTTTCCGCCATAAAAAAATCACCCTCAAGCCGATCAAGGGCGGGCCCTAAAAATTTTGCCCGATCTTGGAAAATACTGCCGCGCCTACCTTTAGGATCCTTGGGACGACGAGACCCGGGCTTTTCAAAAATGTTAGCGGTCCCCCCTTTCCGACCCTTCATTCTTTTTTCCCTACCGGTCTTGGCTGCCCCAGCCGTACCCCATGCCCCCCCCCACGGAGGACGAATCCGGAGCGCAACGTAATATAATCTGTAGGGCCCCTTAATTCAACCCTTAAAAAGGAATGAAGACCTCCCCCTAGCAGACATTTCGAGTAAGAAAAACTTTTACCTCGATGCTAAGGTTTTCTTTGCTAAAAGTCTCGAAAAGACAAGAAAGCTCAAGCATCTCGAAAAACTTGATTTTTTCCTGAACCTCGAAGACGAATCCTTCCTTTTTTCCCATGAAATCAAAGGGAAGCTGCACATGTGGAAAGTATAAGGAAAATTCATTTTAGCCCAGCAACGCTTTTTTTTCCCCAACCTCATACAAATTCTAACTGTTCGTCTTGTAAGCAATCCCCATATTACAACAAAATCCCAATGCCCACCCCTTTTGAAACATGACATTCCAGATTTTCCCTTTCCCCAGAAGGTCTTTTGCGACACATTGCGGGTTTTTCTACTTTCTCGCTGGAAATCTTATATTTAGTTTTAAATTGATAATTTCACTCGTTTTGTGAACTACCCCCCCTTCCCCCAACAAATCAGCAAATTTTTTTGCCATGCTTTCCACACTTCTGTCTAGATATTCACCCCCTGTATTTTTAAACTGTAACGGAACAAATTTCATAACAAGGTCATGGAAAGTTATGTTATCATGAATGCGATAACCTTCCCCCTTACCGCCCAAAAAGAAATGGTATACAAAAAGCCTCAACTTCCTCCTCTCTTAATGAATGCTTGTTGATGCACATGGGCTAGGGGGATAATCCTTTGAAAATCCTCTTGTATATTAGTACTTTCCCATTTTCTTAGGTGTACCCCCTTTTTTTCTTTAATGGGATGGAAAAAAAGACTCCCCTGTGCCCTCTTTGATAAAAATCGCCCCTTCATATAAAAAATTACTGAATTTTTTTTTGAAACAGTCTATCTTTCAGATCACAAAAAGATTTGACAAATTCCGGGATAAAAACTGTCATTTCAACCAAGTTGCCCCCCACAAGGCATTGAAGTTGGAACACTGGTATTTAGAAAATAAAACCTGCAACTCAATTTTAAGAAAAAAGCTTGCTCCTAGATTTGAAGGCCCATTTAGAGTAAAATGTAAAGACAAAGGGCCTACCAAAATCCCTACAGTCGGTAAAAAATTTTGGTCTCTTTCGACATCTAAAGCTTGCTCACAAGTATATCTCCCCCGGGGCCGACGAACCAAATTGATTTTTATCTTCCAGATCTTTACTTTTGGGGGTTATCATTCCCTTTGTTCCCCCGCCCGCCATGCCCTACCCCCTAGGTTCGCGCAGTACCAGGACCCTTCTTTGAGGCCCTTGGGGCTAATCTTCCCAATGAAAATTTAAATAAATTATAAAAATATTCTCAATAACCAACCGTTGATTTCAGCAACACAGGCGAAGTGCTTCCTAGTTCATTACCCCAAAAGCCCTACACCCTTTCTCCACAATTTCCTTGCTAATTTTAAACCCCCTTTTTTCCTCTAAAGCGACAAATTTCATTTCTACTCTATCTATAATTTCCTCACAATTTCGGTCCTCTATATTATTCCACCTCCCCGAGCTACCTTAAAAGGCTTATTTCATTCCCCCCATTCCCTCAAAAAAAATACCCCTTTTTTTCACTTTAAACAACAACATTCAGCACCTAAAATCCCTTCACGGCCAGGCTATTTCTTTCCCACCCAGATTTTTTAGATAACTGTGCAAGGACCACCCTCGCACATTTTTTTTGCATTCTTTCGCCTCTGGCACTTACCCAAATATCCCCTCGCTCCAGGGCGCTCTTTTACAAACCATCATTATGGGTCGTGAAATTCTCTAAAATTTTCGTGTTCGGTTAGGTCTTTTCTTTATCTTTCCCACAACCCTTTATATTTTATTTCAGGCTTCTAAATCTTATTGTACAGCTAACCCTGATTTTGTTCTACAAGGTATTTTTTGTTTTTTCCGCTCATTAAACTGATTTCCTTATCATTTATTACACCCCCCCATACATACAAAAGGGAAAGATTGCAATGAATCCCTCCCCCCTGCAACCCTGTCGTTATTGACCTATAATTTCTCTTCAAGTTTAACTTTCAACAGATGCCTATTTTGCAACAGCCCGTTCCACCCTACTTTATCCCGTATATTTACCGTCCCCGGAATGTGATTTTGCTAAAACCCGGGGAGCGTGCATTGCTTATACAGCGAGTTGCAAAGAAAAAAAAGCAAAAAATACCCCCCCCTGATTCGTTGATATACCAAAACCCCTCAATATAAAATATTATAAAAAAAAAAACAAAACCCAAAAAAAAAAAAAAAAAAAAAAAAAGTAAAAAAATAAAATATTCGATTATTACAAAACTTACGTTTTTTTTTTTTTTGCACGAAAATATTTTTTAGTTCATACTCGAAAATATGCGTTCCACCCTAGTCCCCACTTACCCCTCTAAACCAGAAGCCCAGGTACTTGTAATTTTTTAACTACGACATTTACGGATCAGAAAGCCACCTCCCGGGTGTTAGCCTGTAATTCCGGAATTTTTTTTTCCGAGGCCGCCAGCTGCACACCGTTATACTGTGCATCAATAAGGGCATGTCAGTGTTTCTTCCTTTGAAAATCCTTTATGGAGTTCCCCCCGATCAAGGAACTCTTCCCGTTAAGTATAAAGCTTCCTACTTTATTTCTTACCCCAAACGGGGGCGATTTGGGGTAGCATTGTAGGCGATTGAAGGGGTCTTAAAACAGAGTTTTTAAAAACGCAAACGCTGAGAGAAAATATATCAAATTATAATACACAGATTTGACCTCTTAATTCCGGTTTCGCTACCCCGGGTCGGATAAAAAACGCGCCCAGGCATACCCCGCTTTTTCCTTTCTGGAGAATCTGGGCCTTTTCCCCCATCATAGAAAATCACCCTCAAAAATGAACAAGGGGTGGACCCAGAATTGCGATGATCCCCCAGCCCCCAAACGGGGGGGAAAAGCAACCTAAACTGAACTTGGATCGCCACCCTTTTTCCGGGAAAACGGGGCATCCCCCACTTTGCGACCGACCCAATAAAATGACGGTGCGAAGACAACTGGTCTACCGCCCGACTGCTACACAACCCCCAATTCTTGCATCCCCAAATTTTTACCATGCTAATCTTGATCTTTATTTCCCTCTTTTTTTGTCCATATCATTATTTTTGTGTTTATCTGGGTTATTGAATTATAATATTTATTTTTGTATCGCTCGTGTTTTGGCACCAACCCTTTTATTTCTTTATGTGTGGATATTAGGTAATCTTATACCCCATAATTAATATTATATTTTTTATTTATATATATATATAATATTAATATTATATATATAATTTTATATTATAAATTATAATATTTTTTAAAGTATTATATATATATTTATATATATAAAATAAAATAATATATTATATTTAATTATATTAATTATATATAAAATATATATTATAATAATATAATTATAATTTATTTTTTTTTTTTTTTTTTACGGTAGGTTTATGTTGAGCCCCCGTGGGCACCAGATACTTAAAGTAGTTTTTTTGTGATGTCTTGGGGGGATACGTGTTGGGGCCCCGTTTCCTTTCCACGGGGAGTGGGCCCGGGGTTACCTTTTTGGGGAAACTTCAGGGGGGCTCGCAGTGCGCTCGCGCCCCTGCAATCTTGCAACGCCCGCGGGCCGGCCTCGGCTCGGCCTGCGGCTCGGGCTCCGGGCCGGGCCCCGGCCCGGGGTCCGGTCGGCCCACGGGCCCGGGCCCGCGGCTCGGGTTCCGGCTCGGCCTTTCCGGTCGGCCTCCGACTCGTCGTCAGACATAGTTCATTCCGGGAATTCCCATCCCATCTCCCTGAACTCAAGCGGCAAAAGGGCAATGCGAGCATTCCCAAATCGGTGGGTTGTGGTTCCTGCAAATCGGGCCAAAGTATATTGGAATTTTTAAATTTTTTTCGGAATTTAATGATCCTGATGTGGCTACTGTTTAACCGGAAAACCCCCCCCCGAAAAGGGCTACTTTTCCCTTTTAATGCGATACACCTTCAAAAGAGGTTGAGCTCCTTGCCGTATCAAGGGAAACCCTCAAAGGGACCTTCGCCGCCGGTTCGATGATCTCTTACATCTTGACCGTTAAAAGTTCACCGTCGTGTATTTTTTCTACGTAACTTTTTTATTCCTTTACAAATTTTCGGAAGGTAGCGTGTCATAGCAGAACTCCCAAAATATATATATATATATTAATATATATATATAATATATATATTTTATATAATAATATATATTAAATATATATTTTTGTTGGTTTTTCCAACACACACACACACACACCCAACCAACACCACACCCCACACCACCAACAAATATATATAATATATATATATACACGGTTTGGCTACAACCAATCACACCACTTTCGTTTTTTCTATACAAAAAAAAATAAAATTAAATAAAAAAAAAAATCCATCCTTGTGGCATTTATAAAAAGGAAAAGGCTCGGGAGTAAAAACTGGTAAAAATCAGGAGTCGGGGTTCCTAGGCGCGTGTCCGCTTGTGCTCTACCCATATGGAATGGTAGAGAAATAATGCCATTTTCGACCATCGATGTGATAGTGTTCGATATTATTTATATGTTGTATGTATATATTGTTGTGTGTAAATATATATATATTTATATATTATATATATTATTATATATATTATATATTATACATTTTTTACACACCACCCACACCTTAAAAGGTCAGGTCAACTTATTATCCTTCCTCGGTCCTCGTCCCGGGCCTCCTTACTTGGATTCGTCTAGACTTCCTGTAGTCCGTCCAGGCCTACCTCAGGGCGTATTGTTCTACTCCTGCAATTCCCTCCAGTCCTTCTCGGCTGCGTGTTCGCCAACGTTCTGTTTTTCTTCAAACTGGATCTACGGACGGGCCGGGCAAGGCGTCTTTCGGGATCTCTGACGGCTGATCCTGCGATACGAGCACCTGGAATTTGCTGGATCACGGGGGTCCAGGCAGGCGGCTCCTTCTACACATCCTGGGGGGGCTTTTTAAAACCCGCTCTGATGTACATCCTGGTCCAAGGCTTATGGCGATCTTCCGGGACGTCCTTCCACAGTACTCTAAATGACCGTTTTTTGCGCAGGTTTTCCCTTTTGGTGCCCTCTATATCGGGGAAACCAATTTAACATAAGGGGGCCCAAAATAGTAAGAGAAAAGAAGGGGAAAAAGAAGGGGGGGTTTAAATGCACTAGCTGGTTATTTTTTATAAATTTTTGTTTTTTAAAATTTTTTTTCACCCTTAATCGTTCTTTTTTTCGTTTGTGTTTTTTTTACAAAATAAGGAGAAAATTGGGAAGGGGGGTCAAACGATCTGGACTGGCTTGAACACCAAATGTCTCTGAAAACATAAGAGTAGTAAGGGGGCCCGCAAACGCAAAAATTTTTCTTGAACTAATTGTCTCACTAGGAAAAATATTCATCATTACAGTACTTACCATGGCAAAATTCGGGCCCAAAGGGGATACATCAAGCCTTTTCGTCTGCCACTACACAGCAACGAACCCTATTAATGAAAAAAGGGTTTTAGTGCCTTTTTTCTGCGTTGGGTAGTGAGTGATGTGGTAGGTTTTGGGTGCAGGAGCAGGGAAAGATAATGAAAGTGGGTGAGCTCACAAGAAAAGAATCACAAACACAAGATTACGTTCAATTAACAAAACAGCGGGGAAATTGCAAAGCTATAAAACAAGTTTATTTCAACACCCCTTGAATTCAACATTTAACAATTTCAACAGAATGTTTCACTAAAGAAAGGTGATGTGAAAAAAATATTCGTAAATTTTTACAACAAATTTCTCCTAGGTATCCTGCAAATGTGATGTCAGACTTCCACGGGGGTTTCCATACCCAAAAAAAGTCTTACAATAAATGAAAATGATGGGAAAATCTATAAAAAAACCCGATCTCTTCTGCATATCTGTAGGGCGCCGTTACTTCCCTATGGGATTAACTAACGAATTGCACAATTTCCTGGGTTTACCCAAAACTGCAAATGACCCCTAAGGTGAGAAGGGCGCGATTTAAAAGCGAAAAATACTGTCCTATATTAATTAACGACAAACTGCGGGGCACACTACTTTAACCACTATCATAGCATCGAAGTGGTTTATTAAGTATAACCAACCCCCAGGTTTATCGGGACGCTGTCTAGTATGGGGAATCTAATGCTATACTCAAAAAAAATAATTTTAAGAAATCGCGTTCGAGCTCTGCTCTACGCCCATAGAACGTGTCACCATTGACGTAACAACTACACGTATTCCTATGGGGGCCAAAAAAATTTCAAAAAACCAATTAATGGGACAGTTTCTCTCAAACTATTCCGTGCCAACGACAAAAAAAAGTGAGGCCAGGTCAAGCGGAAACAAAAAGAAATAAATGATAGATACTTGTGATCAAAAATCTGAAAGTATTAAATTCAGCATTTTAAAAATATAAAACTCTAAAAGAGAAATTTAATAAATACTTAATAAAGTGACATTCATTTTTTGCCAAATCCGTAATCCCCACAGGAAAGTATCTAAAGGGCGAAGAATAGTGTGAAACATGCCCTTTTTCTCACTTAGCACTTACCCAACAAAAACCAAAGTGAGATGATTGCACTACGTTAAAATTTTGGGGGAAAAAGAAAAGGAAAAGAAATAAAAAACGCCCAAAACGGTACTCACGAGTTTTTTAAAAAGGGGCGACGTGGAAAACATGGGCGAGCAATTTCAAAATTGTGGGTCCCTGATGGAGCCAAAGAGAATGACAAGCCTCCACAGTTTTTTAAAGGGTCAGGCCCTTAAAAAAATGGCTAGCAGGGGGAGTTTAGTTGTATAAAACTGCTTGCTCTTTATTAAGGAAAATAAACCAGTGAAGGGAACCAAAGATGATTCTTAGGGTAACAAGCTTGGGGCGTGTCCCTCAAAAAAACCCCCGAGGGGGGGCCAAGTGGGCGCCTGGTCACCAGCGCTGGGCATGAATCCGGACTGTCATAAGGTTTCTTCTCTCCTACCTCGCTGAAGGTGTGGAACCCAACCTTCTCTGTCGGTTAGCCCTTCCAAGCGTTTTCCCTTTTCCCCCAAAAGGGGGGTCCTTCCCCGGCGCTTCCACTGATAAGGATGTCACACAGGGGCCGGTAAATTTCCCCGATTTCTGGGTCCCCCAACACACACAATCCCAATTTTAATATATTATTTTATATTATATATAAAAATATTAATATATATATATTATATATAAAATTATATATATATAAATATATTTTATATGTGTGGGGTGTGGGTGGTGTGTTTTGTGTGTTGTGTGTGTGTGTGTGTGTTGTGCAATAGCCAGTATATAACAAATTGGGTTTAATTTCTGTAAAACCCGGTGATTTGCTAGGGTTGCGTCTTAGCAAACCCCTCCCAACCGCTTGAGCGCTATCTCCGGGCAGATTT
>NW_023661077.1:5000-18169 GCF_015228065.2 Penaeus monodon
ATTCCAAACATGGGATGGCCTTTGTATTGAAATGCTTGCTACATCTGAATGACCAATTTCAAATCAAAACAAATTTCCCAATGGTGGACAGTACCAACCATTATGGTGAATCCAAACAGAAATATCATTATTATTTATACTTTTATTTTTTAACATTAATGCTTCGTACTCGGTACACTACATAAGCTACAACATATTACTAGGGAGTCGCAATGGAAAGTATATTTAATATATAAATGTACATAAACTCATTTGATTTTCATTTTTTCTGATATAGGTGTAAAAGTGTTCTTTGTACATTCACAAACTCATATCTATACCAATGTCATTATCCAAATGCCATATGCAATCAAAAGTCCATACAAGTGTACTACTGTCTAATTACCTGTGTCCGTAGTTTTCCTATATGGCACTTATTGCCCTAGTTCTCAAGAAAACCTGGTTTTGGTCAAATAGTTGTTTGGTAGTTGGGCATTCATGTAACATAACATAGGCTAGCTTAACTCAATTTACTACACTTACACCTTTGGTAACAATTAATAGCAAGACTGGATGGTACACCTCTGGCAGTCAGCTGCCCTTCCTCCTGGGGCGGGGATGAGGTCCACCCAGTTTCTTTTTTTGCATGGACGGAGTTTTTTAAACATTTACCTCCAAGGGAATGCGGATAAACGGTCACATTTGTAAGACAGAGGGGAGACACAGCAGACGGGCAAGCCACAGGGTCCAGCTCCTCACCTCATCTGACCGGGGACATTGGGGGTATCTTGGGGGTCTCACATCTTACCTTCACCAATTAAAGTCAGCAAGCTAAGACCCGCCCAAGAACACTCTCTTGTCTCGCTCACATCTGGTAAACAGCGGCTCCCAACACCACATGAAATGCTCATATTATGTGTGGGTTTCGGTGCCTTCATTACATATTTCCATACCAACTTCTGGGATGGCACTTTAATAAACACACCCAATAAACCCTACTCCCTATTTTTTCTTAACCCATTGCCACCGGGAGGGCATGTACACACATGCATGGCATGTCGGGACCATCGGCGGGGGCACGTACGGCACATGCCATACCGCCGTATGTAGGACATGCAGGAGTTTGTTTTTTTTTTAAACATGCAAAAGATTATTTTATGCAGTGACGGTGTGATTAAGTCGGTTTTAACACTATTTTACATGCAAAAATAAAAAAATGCAACAAAACCCGACATATTCAACCCATGATGCCGCACCACTGCTTATTTTATTAGGACTATAGAACGCATTTGATCAATTGGAGTCTATATAACAACAAAAATACCCTTTCAGTCCGAGTTATCAAGGAAGGGTGTGGGGAGTGTCAGGCGCGGGTTTTTGGCAAAAAGTAGAGGCTTAAAAATAATGAAAACTGAAAAATACAACATATCTTCATAGTATTACGAAGAAACGGCATGGGATGCTGGATTTGGATGCGTGGTCGCGCATGCTCGGGAGACGATATAAGCCCCCGGCAGCGAGGCCCCGTACTCTGATGATGCTACCCGTAGTATGGGTTAACTCTTAGGTACCTGTCTAACTCTTCCCGCTGGGTTGCATTGCCATGATTACGGGACAACCCAATTATTCCGGGTTGGCTGTGAAATATGTGCCATGGTGCACGGTCTTGTATTCTGAGGGCCATGCAGATCATTACGCGCACGCTGTGGTGTGATTTGCACTTCGGCCAGCGTTTGGGCCCCCCAGGCACCTACAAATACAACCGGGAGAGAGGCCTTGTAGTGGGGGAAAAAACCTGGGTTAAAACCCAAACAACCATGGAATTAGAAAAATTAGGTGGACAGTAAGATGGTGCTCTATAGCAGTTTCCAAAGGCATCTGATAGTTCAGGCATAACATTAATGGTTTTATGGCTGGAGCTTACTACAAGAAGTTTGAATACATTTACATATTTCCCGTCACGTTCATCCTGTAATCATGGTGACACAACAAACATCATACAGTAAGAGGAAAGATAAGCTCCCATTGATGAACCGTTGATTTGAAGCGGTTGTTCACTGTGGGGTCACTGAGGTGCCATCCACAAACCATGCATGATTGATGTTCATATGGTTTTGAAGTATATATAAGGATGGAGGGAGTAGGAGCGTTATGAGGGAGAGAGAAAAAAAACTGACAGAAGATAATAATGAAAATGAATGCGTCATTTGTGCAGTGTGCACATGCATGTTTGCAAGTAAGTTGTAACTGTAATGACTCACTCATTTTCAGGACAAGGGTGCTTTGCCCTCATTGGCTCATTGCATCAATGTTTACCGCCAGTCGAGAGCCAGCAGGAAAAAACGAAAAAAAAAAAAAAAAAATCTAAAAAAAAATTTTTTTTCTTTTTTCCCGTATTATTATAGAGGGGCTTGCACCCATTCATTATCAATCTTGCAATGGTGTCTTCAAGCCTTCAAAGATGCTCCTCCTCCTCTCTGAGGTTAATGACCTCCAAAACCATCAACCTCATCAGCGACTCCTGCAAAGGTGCTCGGCGTTCCATATTTGGACGATCTTCATCTGTCCCTGTTCTTCCACCTTTTGACCTTCTCCTTTGAGGAGGTGAGCATGAGTGGCTCCCCAGTAGGGCAGACGCCACTGACCCCTGCTTCGACATGTCCTGTTTTTGGACGAGGAACTGGATAATGCTGCCTAGATCAACAAGACTCTCGATAGTGACGAAGCATCTCTCTAGCATGGCAACCAAGCTAGCTTACAAGGAATGCTCAGTGTCAGGAAGTTCAGTTCCCCACCGTCTGGATTTCAAGGCAATCACTTGGAGATTTCAGCTGGGTTTTCACCGAAGATACACACTTGATCTCATTGGCCAGGAAACCAACTGGTAAGAGACTTTCATTTGGTAGAGTTTGTGTTCTTTCCTATTTTTATCCATATTGAGACATATCTCTTGAATGAGCAATAAAATGTATTACCGTTGTGGTAATAGGGGATGGTGAAACTCCCCAATACAGGGACTAATGTGTTGACCCAATGCTCTTGTGTCATGAGCTGAATTACCCCATGCCCTGATCCATGAAAATGGTGATGCACTTGGAGGTTGGCAACTCCTGGGAAGGGGTATCAGTTATTTGTGGATAATTGGTAAATGTCAGCAAGTCTTTTCATGTGTTGCAGTCACGTAAGATAATGCAGTAGGAACAGCTAGCTGAACAGGAAGTTCCTGCCAAGTACCTCAGTGTGCGGAGGAAGGGTGATGTTGATTACAGCAGCAGCCAGACGGGGAGGCTGTCCAATCGTCCAGCACTACTGTTTTTTTTTTTTTTTCTTTTTTTTCTTAATGGGATGGGGATAGGCCATGGAGTGATCAGAGCCAGTATATCCACAACGACTCCCACTCCAAGGTCTGCGTACAGGAAGGTTTTTTCTCTATGGCATGGCCATTGCAATGTCTGGACGTCCATCGTGCCCTGGCCTGACGGAGGAATTATTAGAAGGCCTTCTGAGTTGCCTTGCCTTGAGCTCTTGGGACAGTTCCAGAGAAGGGGCCAACTCAACGAAGAGGCGAGATGCAGCGAGACAGCTGCATGAGGTGGCCTCTGTCACAATTCATAACACCTTGTTTAAGGATCTCTGGGCAGGAGGCGAGTGTCATCAATCACAGTCGCAGGGAGTGAATTTTGTGTTCCTGACGATGGTGATTGAGGCCCTAAGCACCTATGGGCGCTTTGAGGCGTGGCAGGCCACTATGTAATGTGGTGCACGCAAAAAAAATAATCTATCTTGTTCATAAAACTCTGATCTTTCTACCCTTACAATGTTGTTGGCAAATATGTTACCGGTTCATGACATGGAATTATAAGAGTCTGGACCATCTATACTAAAACTTCCAACCATCGCCACAAGTTTTCAGATTGCATTTCTCTTACGAGACATGCCAAACAATCCTTGTTCAGTTCTCAAAAGCATAAACTTCAATATAATCCAGGCTATAACTGGGACGTAAAAACCTAGTTACATTCTTGATTGGTCGCCCGCAGGGTCCCCGGCAGCAGCCCACTCAACATTAATTTGCCACCCAGAAAGAAGGGTGTATGACACTCCAAAGGACCAATGCAAGTGGGTTAAAAAAGGAAATCCTAAACAAAATCTTCGCAACCTGAAGAACTTTGACGAAAAATAATAGTGATAAAATCACACTTTTTCTAGCTGGCATTAGCAGGCTTAAATTAATGACCAAGATTTTACTCATGCCATACCCAAGCAGCAACCACTCTCCCTTTTTTTTCTTCCTTTTTAAATGCAAAATTACCAAACACAGGGACATTTGTTTTCCTCATTCTACTAACTTTGGTGTGACATATGTGATCTTCAGGAAAAACTAAAAAGAAGCCCCTAACACCACAAGTGGGTATTCAAACTTTGTTACTCCCATGCCCCCCCCCTATTTTCTTTTTCTTTACGCGGAATGGTTTATTGTCTTCCCTCCGTGCGCCCCCATCTATAACTTTCCCCTTCCCCCCCATTTCTCAGGGCCCCCCTATTTATACACCCTATTTTTCCCCCTTTACTGGCGTGCCGAGGCCCACTGGACTATGCACACTTCGTCCTCTTGATGTCTCGACAAGCACCTGGCGTGCTGTGCCGCGAGCAGCGGGCCCGCGCGGGTGGCGGTCCCCTACGACCTCTTATTCTTTTTGACCACTTCTTCTTCTATGACCGGGCTTTCTTTTTAAGGTTTTCCATTGCGCAAAGCTACTATGACACAACCAAAATGTGACCACGCAAAATGGAATGCTGTGGACGCACGGAAAATGCCACCAAACAGTTCACTGTTGGTGGTATGTAATGTTATCGATGGTCAACTGGTTGACTGCTTGGATATTAGGCCCAACTAATGCTAGTACAAGGCTTTTTGTCATGCATAGTGTAAGCAACATTGTGACGAGTGTGCGCGCTACGTGACGAGTAAAGGAAAGACGTCGTCAGCAAGTTATATTACACCCCTTTAGCACTTTTGCTATGTTCAAAATTAGATCTTCGGGACAGGTTGTCTGGCATAGAATTTGTTTAGGATGTGATCCTTTTTTTTTAACCCACTTGCAATGGGGTCCTTTGGACCGGTCGCCACAAGCATAACACCTTCTTTGGGGTTGGCAACTCGCACTTGTTGAGTGGCTGCTGCCCAGGGAGACCCCTCGGGCGCGACCCCAAATGCAAAAGCGACAAGCTCGTAGAACGGTTTTAGGTCCCATTTTATAGCCTTGTGATTATAGTGAAGGTTTATGCTTTTGAGAAACTGAACCATGATGTTTTTTGCCATGCTCGTAAAGAGTTAAAATGACACTATGATAAATGAGTTGCGATGGTTGGAAGTTTACGTAGAGTGGTCCAGACTTCTTAATAAGCCATGTGCATTACTCTCCGGTAAATATTTGCCAAACAATTGTAAGGGTAAATCGAGTTTATGAAGACTAAGAGTTAATTTTTCGTGCCCGTTTGCACCACATTACATAGTGGCATGCCAGCCTCCAAAGCGCCCATAGGTTGCTTAGTCCCCCACCATCCTCCACAAATCGGGCAACAATTTACTTCCCTGCTTACTGTGATGAATGGACAAACCTCGCCTCCTCCTGCCCACCAGAGAATCTTCTGAAAAAACAGTGGTGTTTATTTTAATTTTTGGTGAAAGAACACACCCTCACTTGCAGCGGGTGGTTCCCGCTGCCATCTCTGCCTCCTTCGTTTGAGTTTGGCCCCCTTTTCCTCTGAAACTGTTCCCCCCCCAAGAAGCTCAAGAGGCCAAGGCCCCAACCTCAGAAAGGCCTCCCTTCCTAAGATTTCCTTCCCGATCCCCAGGGGCCACGATGGGGGACAAGTCCAAGACATTTGACCAAATGGCCCATGCCATAAGAGGGAAAAAAGAACCTTTCCCTGTAACCAGACCTTGGGAAGTGGGTGAGTCCCCGTTTGGGAATAAATAACTGGGCCCATTCCTGAATCACTAACCAATGGGCTTTTATCCCCCATCCCATTTTAACAGTTAAGTGTGGGGACCTATTTGGAACAAGGCATCTCCCCGTCTCTTGCCTGCTTGCTTGTAATTCAAAACATCCAACCCTTTTCCTCCTCCTCCACACTGAGGTCCCCTTTTGGCATGAAACTTCCTGTTTTCAAGCCTAGGCTTGTTTTCTTACTGCCTAATTTAAATCCTTACGTTGGGACTGCAAAAACACATGAAAAAAAAAAGACTTTGGCTGACATTTTACCAAATTTATTCCACAAAATAACTGATTACCCCTTGCCAAGGAAAGTTTGCCCAAACTCCAAGTGCAATCACCTTTTTTTTTTCATGGATCAGGGGCCATGTGGTTAAAATCAAGCTTCATGACACAAGAAGGCAGTTTTGGGTCCAACCCATTAGTTCCCCCCCTGGTTAAATTGGGGGAAGTTTTTTTTCCACCATCCCTATTTACCACACGGTTAAATAACATTTCTGATTGCCTCCAGTGCAAAGGAGATATGTTACTCAATATGGATAAAAAATAGAAAGAACAACAAAAGCAAAAAAATGAAAACTTAACCAGTTGGTTTTTTTTCCTGGGCCAATGAAGGAATCAAGGAGATTCTTCGGTGAAAAAAAAAACCCAAGCTGAAAGATCCCTCCCAAAGGGAATTTTGCCTTGGAAATCCCATGACGGGTGGGGGGAAAATGAAAACTTTCTTGGACACTGGGAAGCATTTTCCCCTTGTAGCAGCTTTGGGCTTGCCATGCTAGAGAGAGATGGCCTCCCGTCACTATCGAGGAGTTAGTGGTTTGATTTTGATCTGAGGCCAACATAAATCCCCAGTTTTCCCTCGTCCCAAAAACAGGGACATGGTTCCGAAAGCAGGGGGTCAGTGGGCGTTCCTGGCCCCTAACTGGGGAAGCCACTCATTTCTTCTCACTCCTCCCTTCCAAAGGAGAGGTCAAAAAAAAAAAGGGGGAAGAAAAACAGGGGAGAAAGATGAAAGATCGGTCCAAATATGCAGCCGGAGCACCCTTTTGGCAGGAGTCCGCTGATGAGGTTTTTGATGGGTTGGGAGGTCCATTAACCCTCAGAGGAAGGAAGGAGGGAGAGCATCTTTTTTGAAGGCTTGAGAAAACACAACCATTGCAAGAGTGAGTAATGAAATTGAGGGTGCAAAGGCACCTCTATATATAATTACGGGGAAAAAATTTCCTGTGTGCCTTTCGAACCCTGGGCGGGAAAAAACATTGAAATGCAAAATAAGCCAATATAGAAGAGGTCCAAAAGCAACCTTGTTCCCTGAAAAAATGAAAGTTGAGGGTCCATTTTACAGTTTACAAATCTTTTACTTTTCAAAACATGCATGTTGGGCACACGTTGCACAAAATGCACGCATTTCATTTTCATTATTATTTTTCTTGTCAGTTTTTTTTTTCCCTCCCCCTCATAACTCTTCCCTTACTCCCTCCCATCCTTATATGACTTCAAAAATCCATATGGACATCCAAAATCATGCAAATGGGTTGTGGGGATGGCACCCTCAGTGGACACAGTGGAGAACCACCCTGCATCATCGGTTTTCATTCCAATGGGGGAGCTTATCTTTTCCTTGACTGTTAGTGATGTTTTTGTTGTCCCACCATGATTTTACAGGGATTGAAAATGAAAGGGAAAATATTAAAATTTTTTATTCAAACTTTTCTTGTAGTAAGCTTCCAGCCCATAAACCAAATTAGAGTGTTATGCCTGAAAATATCAAGAGAAGCTGGGAAAAAACTGCTATAAGCCACCCATCATTTACTGGGCCCCCCAGTAAATTTTTTCTAATTTCCCATGGTTGGTTTGGGTTTAACCCCAGTGGTTTTTTTCCCCAATACAAAAGGGCCCCCTCTTCTCCCGGGGTTTGTATTTTGGTAGTGGGCCTGGGCCCCCGCTGCCAGGCAATCCCCCCAACCAGCGTGCGCGTAATGAAATTCTGCATGCCCCTCAGAAAATAACCAAGGACCAGTGGCACCCATGGGCACATATTTCCACATGCCCACCCCGGAAATATTGGTCCCAGGCATGCCCATTGGGCATGCCACCCACCAGCGGGGAAGAGTTTAAGAAAAGGTTACTAAAGGGTTAAACCCATAACTGACGGGGTTAAGCATTTCATAGAGGGCCGGGGCCTCGCTTGCCGGGGGGCTTTATATCGTCGCCCTAAGCATGCGCCCGACCCCACTCATGCCAAAAATACCAGCAATCCCATGCCGTTTTTCTTTCGTAATTACTATGAAAAGATATGTTTGTATTTTTTTTTTCATGTTTTTCCATTATTTT
The DNA here is from genome assembly GCF_015228065.2 of Penaeus monodon. Taxonomy (NCBI): domain Eukaryota; kingdom Metazoa; phylum Arthropoda; class Malacostraca; order Decapoda; family Penaeidae; genus Penaeus; species Penaeus monodon. The sequence goes on from NW_023661077.1 coordinate 13,313, forward strand.
TTTTTTTACAGCCCTCTTACTTGCCAAAAAACTTTCCCTGATAAAATCGAGGGAACTGAAAGGGTAATTTTTTTTTGTTTTTTATATAGACTCCATAATTGATCCATTTATTCGGTTCCTATAGTCCGAATAAAAAATAAGGCAGTGTGCGGCAATCATGGGAGTTTGAAAAATATTCCGGTTTTGTTTGTGCATTTTTTTTTTTATTTTGTTGCATGGGTAAAAAAAATGAGTGTTTTAAAAAAAACCGCTTAAATCCCAACCCTTTCAACTGGCAAATAAAAAATAATCTTTTTTTGCCATGAATTTTGTTAAAAAAAAAAAAACAAACTCCATGGGGCATGTCCCATTACATACTCTATGGCATGTGCGTACGTGCCCCCCGCCAGATGGTTCCCCCGCCCATGCCATGGCATGTTGTGTAACATGCCCAACCCGTTTTGGCCAATGGGTTTTAAGAAAAAAAAAAAGGGAGAGGGGTTTTTATTGGGTAGGTTTTTATTAAAAAGTGGAACCCATCCCCAGAAGGTTGGGTAATGGAAAAAAAATTATGTAAGTGAAGAGGGCTACCGGGAAAAAACCACCAGAAATATGAAGCTTTCATGTTGAGGTGTTGGGAAGCCCGCTGTTTTTACCAGAATTTGTGGAGCGAGGAACCAAAGAGATGGGTCCTTTTGGGGCGGGGGTCCTTTAGCTTTGCTGGATTTATTGTTTTGAAAGGTAGATTGTTGTGAGACCCCCCCAAAGGATTACCCCCCATGGTCCCCCCCAGGTCAAGGATGGAAGGGTGATGGAAGCTGGGAACCCTGTGGCTTTGGCCTGTTCCTGCGCTGTTGGTCCCCCTCTTCCCCCCCTCTGTCTTTTACACAAATGTTGACCTTTTTTTATCCAGCAGTTTCCTTTTCCCTTTGAGGGTTAAAAAATGTTTTTATTTTCCCATGCAAAAAAAAAAGAAAAGCTTGGGGTGGGGAACCTGCAATCCGCCCCCAAAGGGAGGAAAGGGGCAGCTTGCCCTGGACAGAGGGTTTGTAACCATCCAGTCCCTTTGCTTTATGTTAAAAAATTTGTTTAAAAAAAAGGTTGTAAAAGGTGGTAAATAAAAAATTTGGAGTTTTAGCTTAGGCCTATGTTTTTTTTATGTTACATGAAGAATGAGGAAAACTACCAAAACCAAATAAACTATTTTTGAAGCCAAAAAAACCAGGTTTTATTTCTTGGGAGGACCCATAGGGCATAAAGTTGCCAATAGGTAAAACTACGGGGGACCACAGGTAAATTAAGCAGTAGGTTACACCCTTGTAATGGACTTTTTGGAAAATCTTTGCCAATATGGGCATTTTGTAAATGACATTGTTGTTGTATAGATATTGAGTTTTGTGGAAATGTTAACAAAAGAAACAACTTTTTTTACACCTAATAAATCAGAAAAAAAAATGAAAAATCAAAAAATGAGTTTTTTATGTGTTACATTTTATATAATTAAAATAATATTACTTTCCCATTGCGACTCCCCTAGTAAAATTTGTTGTTTGTAGGCTTATTATGTAGTGTACCGAGTACGAAGCATTAATGGTTAAAAAAAAATAAAAAAGTAAATAAATAATAATGATAATTTTTTTTTTGGGATTTCCCAATAAATGGGTTTGGTACTGTCCCACCATTGGGGAAAAATTTGTTTTTTGATTTTGAAAAATTGGTCATTCAGATGTTAGCAAGCATTTTTCAATTACAAAAAGGGCCATTCCCATGTTTTGGAATTTTTGAAAACTTTGGAAAAAGTAAATGACTAATTGATTTATTTTTTGTTATTTTTTATGCTTCTAAAAATGAAAAAAAACCAATATTGAACTTTTTTTAAAAATCGGTTCCCCCTAAGGCATTCGCTTTTGTAAGGAGTTTAATACAGCTAAACCCACCTTTTTTTTAGACATTTTTAAGTAATAAAAATGCAAACCTGTTGGGGGACCACTACCAATTGGGCCCATAGGTACCATAAAATACGTAAAAAATTGATTTTTATGCAAAAAATAAAAAACCAAACTAGTTATCTAAAAAAAACCATTAATCCTCTTATGATCAAAACGGAGTGGGAGAGCAAAGGGTTTGCTTAACTCAGGATGGGTGTTTCCCCTTAATGCTAACCCTGGTTGTTTTTGTTGCAAAATATTATGGGAAAATGTGAAGAAAAAAGTAAATTTCCTCTAATCCCCTTTTCAAAAATAGGGGTTTTTCTAATGACCCCTTCTAGGACATGCCAATTCTTTGCGTTGGCTGTGCACTAGGTGGGGTTTGTGGCATGGAACTGGCCTCAGGCCAATAACATAGGTTTTTTTTGTTTTGTATATTTTTTTTCTGTAAGCATCAAACAAATCCAGTTGGTTTGTTTTTTAGTGGTGGCATAGCTTTTCAACCATATATTTTCCCATTCTTTGTTAAATTTTTGTGCTTATGGTTTTTTTAAGATTTTTTCAGCATGTTTTTTTTTATTATATTTTTTAATAGTTTTTTTTTTTGCTTTTTTTGGGCAGGGTATTTATTGGGGGCCTACAGGCCAAACAGGGTTTTCAACTTGGAGTATGAAAAGGAAATCAAATTTGTATTGCATTGTTTGTTTTTTTCCCTAATTGAAATTTTCTGCATTTAACATTGGGACCAATTAACAAGGGAAACCCTTGTGGCAAGATCTGGTCCCCAATTGTTTTGTTAACAATCCAGTGGAATATTTTTTGTAATTATAAAGGGAAAAAAGATTTTGGATTGGTGGAAATGGGTGGCTCTAACAGAAAAGTTGGAAAGTTTGAAATTGGATGTTCCCAATGGTGGAGAAAAAGGGAATGAAAATTTTTCCCATCCCAAAAAAAAAAAAAAAATGTTTAAATTGATTGAACCTGTTTTTTGCAAAGATATGTGTTAGGTAAAAGGGGACCTGTTTTTACTGAAAGATTAAAATAGACAAAACTGCAAAAAATTCCTGGTCCGTGTGATAAACTTTTACAAAATTGGGTTATCAAAAACAAATTAAATTGCTTTGGACATTTTACTGAAAACGTAGTGGGGAAAAGGGAACCCACTAAAAGTGGACTGAAAAATTGGTTGGTGGTTTGTTTGTTTTGTTGGTTTACCAGATAGTTTTCTAGTTTGTTTTTTTTTTTTTTTTTTGCATTTCCTGATTATTATTAGAAATTTTTTTCTTCTTTCAGGGAAATGTTTAATGTTTTTGTATGGTTGAGTTTGTGTGCGTGAAAATTTGGTGGGGAGCAGGAAAACAAGTTGTGTGGCAACCAGAGGTTTTCCAGAAGCGACTTTTTACCCTAAACTTTGTTGCTGTTTTTTTTTTAAAAACTGAGGAGCCGAGGGCTGGGGGGCCTAAAAAAGCGCTTGAAGATATCAAAAAAGGGGTAAGTTTAGTTGCAGAAGGAAAGTGGTGGTGTGGGTTTTAATTTAGAGGAAAGGGAAACACCAGTGGGGACAACTTAAAATTTTTTTTGGACAGGATTTATAATACACTCAACTAGCATATGGATAATTTATGGGTGGAAAGCATGTTTGAATATTTTTCTCTTATTTTTTTTGTTTCCAGGTCAGTTGTTTTGTGGATAGAAATATGTGGGGTGGAAGCTTATCGATGAATGAGGAATTTTCAGGCGACGCATTTGAGGAGATTGCCCACAAAGTCAAGGAGGGAGAAATTTTATTAACTTTCCTCACCATTGACAAAAGACATCATGATAGATTGCTGGCCCAAAGGGAAATTTTTGGCAAGGTGGAGAAATTGATAACGAAAGTTTTCTATTTGCTTCTCATGTAGATTCTCTCAATTTTTTTCCTTACCATAAGGATCAAAACAAAAATGCCACATGTAAACATTAAAAAAAACATTGTTATGTAAGAAACTATTTAAAAAAAGACCCTTTGCTTTTGTAAATTAATCAAACAATTTTAATTTGACTTTTTCTGGAAGAAGACTGACCATGTAGGACAGAAAACAAATGTTAATGCCCTTTTTATTTTTTCACCAGATTTATGAAATCACTCATGTCAACCAAATTGTGAAAACCCCAGAAAATGGGACTGTGGGGGGGACCACCAGGGTAGGGAACTTTTTTTTTTCCATCTGTGGAATTATTCCTGCTGGCTCAAGAACTCACTTTTCAAACTACAAACTTACAATGTGGTTTTGGCACAGAGAAAGAAGCGTTTGCAGTTTGTGGAGCCAACCAAAACTGCAGTGGCTTCATTTGGTGGTAAAGGTTACAAAAGGTTTAGTAAAAAGATCTTATTATAGTTATTTCGCAGTTTGTATTGAATGGTCCACTGACAAAGTACAATCAGATATATTTTGTTTTTTTTTTTAAAAACTGCTGAAAAGGTCCTGACCTCAATTTTTCTGCTTGTGCAATTAATAAAATGATTGCATTATTATTTTATTTGTTTTGCTTTTTACATTTTTTCAGCAGACCGAAATCACAAGGCCCCAAAAAAGAGAAAAACTTTAACCAAGCGTAAAAACGAAAAACGTCGTAGACGTTGAAGCGAAAGATGGTCCAGAAGACGAGTGGGTTTTCAGATGTGGGCCAGTCATGGGAGACTTTGAATATTGTGTGATGTAAGCTTGCTTGTTCCAAAAGGGGTTACCATCTTCAGTGCTTTAGGTTTTTAGAAAAAAATTACCAAAAGGTAAGCTAGGAAAGGACTAATAAAATGAGAATAACTTACACCTGCTCAACATGTTTTTTGCATTAACTCACTTTTTAACATTCTCACATATAGAGAGAAGTCAGTCAGAACTAATATAGCAACAAGCACTGGTTTTTTTTTAAGCCTTACTTTAGTTGCAAAAACAGAATTAGTCCTTTT
>NW_023661078.1:0-18169 GCF_015228065.2 Penaeus monodon
ATAATATAATAATAATAATAATAATAATTTTAATAATATTCAAATGTTATCAAAAAAAATGGTCTTTATTTCACTGTTAGCATCATTATTGTTATGATTAATTACAATTCTGGTAATGATTATTTCATTATTACCCAATAATGGCAGAACAAAAATCACCAAAGAAATCGAAAAAACGTCATGTTGGAGTTTACTCTCAAAGGCTATATTTCGCTAAATTTGCGCTTTTTTCGACTTTTGGGGAATGTTTTTCTTATACCTTTTGATATTTATATGTAGGGACACAAATTCCTTGTTATTATTCCATCATCATTATCATGATTATCATCATTATTATCGTATCATCATCATTATCATCATACATTATTCATCATTAGTGCAAGTATTTATTATCATTATTGCAATGTTATCATTCTTATTGCCAATTCTTGGAGTTAAGTATATATTTTTTGCAATAATTACTAATAACCACAACCAATAATAATAGTAATAACAATAATAATAACAATAATAACGATTTATAATTATATTTATATCATTATGTTAAATTAATATCGGTATTACGGTAATTATTACTGTTATAAAATTATTTTTGCAATATACTACGGTACAAATAATAATAATGATGATAATAACAATAAAATAATACTAATAACAATATTATAACCACTAGCATTATTTATGATTTATACTGTATAACTTATTATTATTATTGTTTATTATTACATATCTATAATAGATGTTTTGGCAATAATACTAATAATTAAGATAATAGTAAAATACTAATAAATAATAATAATTGAATAAAATAAATAATAATAATAAAAATAATAAATAATTTGAATACAATTCAAATGTTATCCAAAATTTCTTTATTCTCACTTGTTATGCATCATTATTGTTATGATTAATACAATTTGGTACTTATTATCATTATACCCTAAAATAATTGCCAAAATCACCAAAGGGAAATCGAAAAAACGTCATTTGGAGTATACTCTCAAAAAAAAAAAAAAAAAGGCTATATTTCGCTAGATTTTGCCCTTGTTATACTTTTGGGAATGTTTTCTTTATACCTTTTTTATATGATATAGGGACACAATTCCTGTAATTATCATAATCATTATCATGATTGTCATCATTATTATCATTATAATCATCATTATTCATCATTATCACTCATCATTATCATTATTATTGCAATACTATCATCATTATTGGCAATTGTTATCATTATTAATGCCAATTATTGGAGTTATAGTATATATTTCTGCAATAATACTAAACACACAATAATAATAGTAATAACAATAATAAATAACAATAATAACGATTTTTAATTAATATTTATATCATTATCTTAATTAGTATCGTTATTACTGTAATATTACTGTATAGTAATTATTTTTGCAATTATACTACCAGTAGTACATATAATAATAATGCGATGGATAATAAACAATAAGAATCTTAATAACAATATGTATAACCACTATCATTAGTAAGTATTATTACTTGTTTTATACTTTGTATTTATTATTGTTATATTACCGATATAATAGATGTTCTTGGCAAAATACTAATAATTAAGATAATAGTAATAATAATAATTAATAATGATGATAATAAAATAATAATAATAATTAATAATACTAATAATAATAATAATAATAATAATAATAATAATAATAATTGTAATAATATTCAAATGTTATCCAAAAATTCTCTTTATTCTCACTTTTATCATCATTATGTTATGATTAATACAATTCGGTAATTATTATCATTATACCCTAATAAACTTGCCCCGGAAAATCACCAAAGAAATGAAAAAAACGTCATTTTGGAGGTATACTTTTTTTTCTTTTTTCAAAATGCTATATTTCGCTAGAATTTTGGCCGCTTTTCGACTTTTGGATGTTTTTTTCCCCCCCCTTGATACCATTTTATATTACATATGGAAACAATTCCTGTTCCATTTAGCATCCTCATTACATGACTATCATTCATTATTATCGTTATCATCATCATTATCATCATTATCATCACATTATCATCATTACTGCAAATTATTATCATCATTTATTGCAAAGTGTTATCATTATTGTATTGCAATTATTGGCGTTATAGTATATATTTGCCAATAATACTAATAACCACAAACAATAATAATAAGTATAACAATAATAAAACAATAATAACGATTTTTATAAATATTATTTATATCATTATCTAATTAGTATCGGTATTACTGTAATTTATTACTGTTATAATAACTTATTTTGCAATTATACTACCAGTTACAAATAATAATAATGATGATAATAACAACAAGTAATACTAAATAACACTATTATACCACTAGCATTATTATTATTAGTACTTTACTAATTCTTATTATTGCTATTGTTACAGATATTAATAGAAGATTGGCCCAATAATACTAATAATTAAGATAATGTAATAATAATAATAATAATAATAATAATAAATAATAATAATAATAATAATAATGCTAATAATAAATAATTAAAATAATAATTGTAATGACAATTCAAATGTTATCAAAATTCTCTTTCTCCTTGTATCATCATGTTATTGTTATGATTAATTCAAGTCTGGTAATATTGATCATTATTACCCTAATAATTGCCGAAAATCTCCAAAGAAATCGAAAAAACGTCATTTCGGAGTATACTCGCAAAAAGGTATTAGTCGATAGATTTGACGCCTTTTTCGACTTTTGGGAATGTTTTTCTTATACCTTTTTTATATAATTATAGACACAATTCCTTTATTATCATCATATCATTATCATGATTATCATCATATATCGGTATCAATCATCATTATCATCATTATCATCATCATTATCAACATTATTGCAATTCTTATCCATCATTATTGCAATTGCATTCATATATTGCAATTATGGAAGGTTTATAGTATATATTTTTGCATTTAATGCTAATAAACACAAACAAATAATAAAGTTAATAACAAAAATAATAACAATAATAACGATGTTATAATTTTATTTTAGATTCATTATTCTTAATTAGTATTGTTATTACTGTAATTATACTGTTATATTATAATAATATTTTTGCAATTATACTTACCAGTACAAATAATAATAATGATGATAATAACAATAATAATACTAATAACAATATTATAACCCACTAGCTATTATTATTATTACTTATAATTATTATTATTATTGTTATTTATACAGATATAATAGATTTTTTGGCTAATAATACTGATAATTAAGATAATAGTTATTAGTAATAATTAATAATCTATAATAATAATGTATAATAATAATAATAATAATAAAATAGTTAATAATAAAATAATTTTAAATTAATAATTCCAAATGTTATCAAAATTCTCTTTATTTCTCACTTTATATCACATTATTGTTAGGATAATACAATTCTGGTAAGTATTATCATATTACCTAATAATTCCGGAAATCACCAAAGAAATCGAAAAAACGTCATTTGGAGTATACTCTCAAAAGGCTATATTTCGCTAGATTTTGCCGCTTTTTCGACTTTTGGAATGTTTTCTTATGACCCTTTTTATATTATATGGACACAATTCCTGTTATTATCATCATCATTATCATTGATTATCATCATTATTATCGTTATTCATCATCCATTATCACATTAGCATCATTATCATCATCATTATCAGCATTATTGCAATTATTCATCATTATTGCAATTGGTAATCAGTTATTATTAGCAATTATTAGGAGTTATAGTATATATTTTTGCAATAATATAATAACCACAACAAAAATAATTTAGTATAATAACAATAATAATAACAATAATAACGAATTTTATCATTATTATTGATATCATATTAATTAGTTATCGTATTACTGTAATTATTACGGTTATAATAATTATTTGCAATTTTATACTACCAGTACAAAATCATAATAATGATGATAATAAACAATAATTAATACTAATAAACAATATTTACTAACCACTAGCTTATTTATTATTACACTTATACTATATTATTATTGTTATTTTACAGAATAAAGATTTTTGGCAATAATACTAATAATAAAAGATAATAGTAATAATAATAAGAATAATAGTAATAATAATAATAATAATAATAAAAATAATAATAATAATAATAATTTGAATAATATTCAAATGTTATCAAAATTCTCTTTATTCTACTTTTATTACCATTATTGTTATGATTAATTTTACAATTCTGGGGAATTATTATCATTATTACCCTAACAATTGCCCTGAAATCACCAAAGAAATCGTATAAAAAACGTCATTTGGAGTCTATCTCTCAAAAGGCTATATTTCGCTAGATTTGCCGCTTTTTCGACTTTTGGAAATGTTTTTTTCTTATACCTTTTTATATATATATGGACACAATTCCTGTTATTTATCATCATCATTAGCATGATATCATCTATTATATCGTATCATCATCATATCATCATTTATCATCATCATTATCATCATGAGTGCAATATTATCATCATTATTCAATGTTATCATTATTATTGCAATTATTGGAGTTATAGTATATATTTTTTGCAAATAATTACTAATACCACAACAATAATAATAGTAATAACAATAATAATAACAATAATAACGATGTTATAATTATTGAATTTATATGATTATCTAATTAGTATCGTTATTACTGTTAATTATTACTGTATTAATAATTATTTTTGCAATTATAACTACCAGTAACAAATAATAATTAATGATGATAATAACAATAATAATATCTAAAACAATATTATAACCAGTAGCCATTATTATTTTATACTTTATCACTTATTATTATTATGTTATTAGACAGATATAATAGATTTTTTGGCAAATAATACTAATAGATTAAGATGGAATTAGTAATAATAATAAAATAATAATAATAATAATAATAATAATATAAGAATAATAATAATAATAATATAATAATAATAATAACAATAATGTGGATAATATTCAATGTTATCAAAATTCTCTTTATCGCACTTTTATCATATTATTGTTATGATAATACAATTCTGGTAATTATTATCATTATTACCCTAATAATTGCCGAAATCACCAAAAAGAAATCGAAAAAAAAAACTCATTTGGAGTAACTCTTCAAAAGGCTATATTTCACTACGATTTTGCCGCCTTTTTCGACTTTTGGGAATGGTTTTTTCTTATACCTTTTTTTATATGATATACTGGACACAATTTCCTGTTATTATCATAATCATTATATGATTATCATCATTATTATCGTATGTCATCAAATTATTCCATCATTATCATCATTATATCATCATTATCATCATTATTGCAATTATTATCATCATTATTGCCAATTGTTATTCATTATTATTGCAATATTGAGTTATAGTATATTTATTTTGCAAATAAGTACTAATAACCACAACAATCATCATAGTAATAAACAATTCAATAATAACAATAATAACGATTTTATAATTATTATTTATATCATTATCCTTAATTAGTATTCGTTATTACTGTAATTATACGTTATAATAATATTTTTGCAATTATACTACCAGTACAAATAATATAATGATGATAATAACAATAATAATTTATATGAAAATAATTATAAACCACTAGATTATTATTTATTAGATTATAATTATTATTATTATTGTTATTATTACATGATATAATGATTTTTTGGCAATAATACTAATAATTAAGGATAATAGTAATAATAATACTAATTAATAATGAATAATATAATAATAATAATAATAATAATAATAATAATAATAATAATAATAATAAATAATCATAATAATAATTTTGCATAATATTCAAATTGTTATCAAAATTCTCTTTATTCCACTTTATCATCATTATTGTTTTGATTATACAATTCTGGTAATTATTATCCATTAGTACCCAAAATTGCGAAATCACCAAAGAAATCGAAAAAAACCTATTTCGGAGTTATAACTCTCAAAAGCTATATTTCACTAGATTTTGCGCTTTTTCGACTTTTGGGAATTGTTTTTCTTAACCTTTTTTATTTTTATGACACAATTCCTGTTATTTATCATCAATCATTATCATGATTATCATCATTATTATCGTTATCATCAGGTTATCATATTATAATCATTTCATCATCATTTATCATCATATTGCATATTATTTATCATCATTATGCAATTGTTATCATTCTTGATTGCAATTATTGGAGTTATAGTATTATTAGTCTATATTTTGCAATAATACTAATAACCACAAACAATAATAATAGTTGTATAAACCCCCAATAATTAATAACAATAATAAGATTTGATAATTATTATTTATATAATTATCTTAATAGGCATCGTTATTACTGTAATTATTATGTTATAATAATTATTTTGCAATTATACTCACCCAGTACAAATTAATAATAATGATAGATAAATAACAATTAATCAATACTAATAAACAATATGATAACCACTAGCGTATATGATTATACTTATACTATGATTTCATTGGTTATTATTACAGATATAATAGATTTTTTGGCAATAACTACTAATAATAAGATTAATAGTAATAAGGTAATAATAATTAATAGTATTAATAATAATAATAATAAATAATTAATAATAAAATAATAATAATAATAATTATAATAATAATAATTTTAATAATATTCAAATGTTATCAAAAATTTTTTTTTTCTCTTTATTATCACTTTTACATCATTATTGTTATGATTAAATACAATTCTGCGTCATATTATCATTATTACCATAATAATTGCCGAAATCACCAAAGAAATCCCGAAAAAACGTCTCGTGCGTTTTGGAGTATACTCAAAAGGCTATATTTCGCTAGATTTTGACGCTTTTTCGGACTTTTGGGAATGTTTTTCTATTACCTTTTTATCATTATATATGGACAACAATTCTGTTATTATCATCATCATTATCAGGATTTATCATCATTATTATCGTTATCCATCATCATTATCATCATCATTATCACATTATTGCAATTATTTATCATCATTATTGCAAGTGTTATCCCATTATTATTGCAAATCATTGAGTGTATAGGATTTATTTTTCTGCCAATAATACTAATAACCACAACAATAAAATAGTAATAACAATAATAATAACAATAATAAACGATTTTTAAATTATTATGTTATATCATTATCTTAATTAGTATACGTTATTACTGTAATTATTACAGTTATAATAATATTTTTGCAATTATACTACCTGTTACAAAAATAATAATGATGATTAATAACAATAATAATACTAATAACAATATTATAACCACTAGCATTATTATTATTTATACTTAACTTATTATTATTATTGGTATATTATAAGATTATATACAGATTTTTGGCAATATACTAATAATTAAGATAATAGTAATATGAATAATAATAATAATAATACTAATAATGATAATAATAATAATAATAATAAAAAATAAATAATAATAATTAAATTTTAAAATATTCAAAGATTTATCAAAATTCTCTTTATTCTCACTTTTATCATCATATTGTTATGATTACTACAATCTTTGGTAATTATTTATCATTATTACCCTAATAATTGCCGAAATCACCAAGAAATCGAAGAAGGAAAACGTAATTTTGGAGTATACTCTTCAAAAGCTCTATTTCGCTAGATTTGCCGTTTTCTCCGGACTTTTGGGAATGTTTTTCTTATACCTTTTTTATCTTTATTATGGACACAATCCTGGTATTATCGTCATCATATCAGATTTATCATCCATTATTATCGTATCATCATCCATTATCATCATTATCATCATCTTATCATCATTATTTGCAATTATTATCATTCATTATTGCAATTTGGTATCGGTAGATTGCAATTATTGGACGTTATAGTATATATTTTGCAATAATACGACAACACCCACAACATATAATTAATAACAAATAAATAATAACAATAATAAACGGATTTTATACATATTATTTATATCATTATCTTAATTATATCGTTATGTACTGTAAAGTATAGTTATAATAATTATTTTTGCAATTATACTACCAGTACAAAAAATAATAATGATGATAATAACAATATAATACATAATAAACAATATTATATCCACTAGCGATTATTATTATTATACTTATACTTTAGTATTATTATGTTTTATTACAGATATAATAAGATTTTTTGGCTATAATACTAATAATTTTAAGATAATAGTAATAAAAAATAATAATAATAATAATAATAATAATAATAATAATAATAATAATAATCATAATAAGAAATAATAATAAGTATTAATAATAATAATTTTAATAATATTAAAAGGTTATCAAAATTACTCTTTATTTCTCACTTTTACCATCATATTGTGATGATTAATCCAAGTCTGGTAATTATTATAATTATTACCCTAATAATTGCCGAAAATCACAAAGAAATCGAAAAAACGTCCATTTTGGATATTACTCTCAAAAGGGCTATATTTCGATAGATTTTGCCGCTTTTTTCGACTTTTGGGAATATTTTTCTTATACCTTTTTTATATTATATATGGACACAAAAAAACAAAAAAAAAAAAAAAAAAAAATTTTCATGTTATTATCATCATCAGTATCATGATGATCATTGCATATTATCGTTATCATATCATATTCATCATTATCATCATTATCATCATCCATTATCATTCATATTGCAATTATTATCATTCATTATGCACTGTTATCGTTATTATTGCAATTATTGGAGTTATAGTATATATTTTTGCAATAATACTAATAACGAACAACAATAATAACAGTAATAAGAACAATAATAACAATAATAACGATTTTATAATTATCTTTTATATCATTATCTTAATTAGTATCGTTATTACTGTTAACTTATTACTGTTATATAATTATTTTCTCAATTATACACCAGTACAAATAATAATAATGATGATAATAACAATAATAATACTAATAACAATATTATAACCACTAAGCATTATTATTATTTATACTTCTGCTTATTCTTATTATTGTTATATTACAGGATATAAATAGATTTTTGGCAATAATATCTAATAATTAAGATTAATAGTAATAATAATAATAATGATAAATAATAATAATAATAATACAATAATAATAATATAGAATAATTTTTAATAATATTCAAATGTTATAAAAAGACTCTTTCTTCTCACTTTTATCATCATTATTTTATGATTAATACCAATTATGGTAATTATGATCATTATTACCCTAATAATTGCCGAAATCACCCAAACGGAAATCAAAAATACACGTCATTGTGGAGTATACTCTGAAAAGGCTATATTCGTCGATGTTGGCCGCTTGTTTCGACTTTTGGGAATGTTTTCTTATCCTTTTTTTCTATTATATAGGACACAATTCCTGTGTGTTATCCTCATCATCATTTATCATGATTATCATCATTTTATTATCGTTATAATATATCATTATAATCATTATCATCATCATTATCCATCATCTATTGCAATTATGCATCATCATTATTGCAATTGTTATCATATTATTTGCAATTATTGGAGTATAGTATATATTTTTGCAATAATTTACTAATAACACACCATATAATATAGTAATAACAATAATAATAACAATAATAACGATTTTATTGATTATTATTTATATTTCATATCTTAATGAGTATTTGTTATACTGTAATTATTACTGTTATAATAATTATTTTTGCAATATACTACCAGCACAAATAATAATAATGATGATAATAACAATAATAATACTAATAACAATATTATAACCACTGCATTATTTATTATTATACTTATACTATATTATTATTGTGATTATTACAGAGATAATAGATTTTTGGCAATCATACTGATAATTAAAGAATAATAGTAATAATAATAATAATAATAATATAATAATAATAATAAAATAATAATAATAATTAATAATCAATAATAATAATTAATAATAATAATAATATTAATAATATTCAAATGTCATCAAAATTCTCTTTATTTCTCCACTTTTCTCACATTATGTTATGACATTAATACATTCTGGTAATATTATCATTTATTACCAATAATTGCCGAAATCACCAAAGAAATCGAAAAAAAGGGTCATTTTGGAGTATACTCTCAAAAGGCTATATTTCGCTAGATTTTGCCGCTTTTTCGACTTTTGGGAATGTTTTTTCTTAATACCTGTCTATATTATATATGGAACACAATTCATGTTATATCATCAATCATTATCAATGAGTATCATCATTATACGTTCTCATCATCATTATATCATTATCATCATCATTAATCATCATTATTGCAATTATATCATCATTATTGCAAGTGTTATCATATTATTGCCAATTATTGGAGTTATAGTATATATTTTTGGAATAATACTAATAAAAAACCACAACAATAAATAATAGTAATAACAATTAATAATAACCTCAATAATAACGATTTTATAATTATGTGAATCTTTATCATTATTTCTAATTAGTATCGTTATTACGTAATTATTAAGTTTATAAAATTATTTTTGCAATTATATACCAGTACAAAATAAAAATAATGATGATTAAAAAAATATATAATACTATAAACAATATGATAACCACTAGCATTCTTATTATTATACTTACTTATTATTATTATGTTATTATAACAGATAAATAGATTTTTGGCAAATAATACTAATAATTAAGAATAATAGTAATAATAATCATAATAATAATAATAATAATAATAATAATAATAATAAAATAATAAAAATAATAATGATAATAATAATAAATAATATAATTTTAATAATTAATTCAACAGTTATCAAAATTCTCTTCATTCTCACTTTTATTATCATATTGTTGTGATTAATACCAATTCTGGTCATTATTAGTCATTATTACCCTAATAAATTGCCAAAATCACCTAAGAAAATCGAAAAACGTCAATTTGGAGTACGTATACTCTCAAAAGGCTATATTTCGCCAGATTTTGCCGCTTTTTCGGACTTTTGGGAATGTTTTTTCTTATACCATTTTATATTATATATGGGACACAATTTCCTGTTATTATCATCATCATTATCATGATTATCATCATTATTATCGTTATCCATCACCATTATCATCATAATCACCATTATCATCATCATTATTCATCATTATTGCAAATTAGTTATCATTCATTATTGCAATTTTTATATCATATTATTTCAAATTATTTGGAGTTATAGTATATATTTTTTGCAATAATACTAAGAACCACAACAATAATAATAGTTAATAACAATAATAATAACAATAATAAACGATTTTATAATATTATTTATATCATGATCTTCATTAGTATCGTTATTACTGTAAATATAATGTTATAATAATTATTTTTGCAATTATACTACCGTACAAATAATAATAATGATGATGATAAACATAATGATTACTAATAACAATATTATAACCACTAGCATATATTATTATACTTATACTTATTTATTATTATTGATTATTATTACAGATGAGAATAGATTTTTTGGCAATAATTTACTAATAAATTAAGATAATTAGTAATAATAATAATAATAATAATAATAATAATAATAATAATAAATAAATAATAATAATTTAATAATATTCAATGTTATTCAAATTCTCTTAATTCTCACTTTAATCACATTATTTTTATGATTAATACAATTATGGTAATATATATTATTACCCTAAATAATTGCCGAAATCACCAAGAAATCGAAAAAAAAACGTCATTTTGGGAGTATACTCTCAAAAGGCTATATTCGCTAGATTTTGCCGCCTTTTCGACTTTTGGAATGTGTTTCTTATATCCTTTTTATATTATATATGGACACAATCCGTTATTATCATCATCATTATCAGATGATCATTCATGATAGCGTTTCATCATCATTATCAATCATATCATCATTATATCATTATCATAAATTGCCATTATTATCACATTATTGCAAATTGTTATCATTTATTATTTGCAATTATTGGAGTCGTATGTATATATTTTTTGCAATAATACTAATAACCACAACAATATTTAATAGTAATAACAATAATATTAACAATAATAACGATTTTATAATTATCTATTTATTATCATTATCTAAGTAGTATCTATTACTGTAATATTACTGTTACAAAATTATTTTCGCAATTATACTACCATGTACAAATAATAATAATGATTGATCAATATCAATAATAATACTAATAACAATATTATAACCACTTCACATTATTATTATTTACACTTATATTATTTATTATATTGTATTATTAAAGATAAATAGATTTTTTGGCAATAATACTAATATTAAGATAATAATAATAATATGATAAAATAATAATAATAACTAATAATAATAATAAAATAATAATAATAATAATAATAATAATAATTACTAATAAATAATAATAATTAATAATTTAATAATATTCAAATGTTATCAAAATTCTCTTTATCTCACTTCTATCATCATTATGTTATGCTTAATACAATTCTGGTAAATATTATCATTATACCCGTAATAATTGCCGAAATACCTAAGAAATCGAAAAATGTCATTTGGAGTATACTCTGAAAAGGCGATATTTCGCTAGATTTTGCCGGTTTTTCGACTGTTGGGAATGTTTTCTTATACCTTTTTTTATTATATATCGGAAACACAATTCCTGTTATATCTCATCATTATCATGATTATCATCATTATATCGTTATCATCATCATTATCATCATTATCATCATTATTCATCATCAATTATCATCATTATTGCAAATTATTATAGCATTATTGCAAATTGTTTATCATTATTATTGCAATTATTGGGAATTATAGTATATATTTTTGCAATAATACTTAATAACCACAACAATAATAATAGTAATAACAATAATAATAACAATAATAAACGATGTATAATTATATGTATCATCATATCTTTAAGTAGTATCGGTATACTGTATTATTACTGTTATAATAATTATTTTTGCAAGGATTACTTACCAGTTACAAATAATAATAATGATGATAATAACATGAATAATACTAATAAAACAATATTACAACCACTAGCATCTATATTATTATACTATAATTATTATTATTATTGTTAATTATTACAGATATAATAGATTTTTTGGCCAATAATATCTAATAATTAAGATAATAGTAATAATAATAATAGTGAATAATAAAATAATAATAATAATAATGATAATAATAATAATACTAATAACAATATAAATAATTTTAATAATATTCAAATGTTATCAAAATTCTCTTATTCTCACCTTTTATCATTCATTTATTGTTTATGATTAATAAAATTCTGGTAATATTATCATTATTACCTAATAATTGCCGAAACCACCAAGAAATCGATAAAACGGTCATTTTGGAGTATGCTCTCAAAAAGGCTATATTCGCTAGATTTGCCGCTTTTCGACTTTGGGAATGTATTTCTTATACATTTTTTTATATAATATGGACACAATTCTGTTATTATCATCATCATTATCATGATTAGCATCATTATTATTCGTTATTCATCATCATTCTCATTATTATCATCATTATCATTCATCATTATCATCATTATTGGCAATTAGTATAATCATTATTGCAATGTTATCATTATTATTGCAATTATTGGGTTATAGTATATATTTTTGCAATAATACTATAACCACAACAATAATAATAGTAATAAACAACTAATAATAAAACAATTAATACGATTTTATAATTATTATTTATATCATTATCTTAATTAGTATCATTATTACTGAATTATTATGTTATAATAATTATTTTTGCAATAATACTACCAGTACAAAATAATAATAATGATTGATAATAACAATTAATATACTAATAACAATATGTATAACACTAGCAGAGTCATTATTCTACTTATACTTATTATTATTATTGTTATTCTTACAGATATAATAGATTTTTTGGCAATAATACTAATAATTAAGATAATAGTAATAATAATAATAATAATAATAATAATAATAATAATAATAATAATAATAATAATAATAATAATAATAATAATAATAATAATAATAATAATAATTTTAATAATATTCAAATGTTATCAAAATTCTCTTTGTTCTCACTTTAATCATCATTATTGTTATGATTAATACAATTCTGGTAATTATTATCATTATTACCCTAATAATTGCCGAAATCACCAAAGAAATCGAAAAAAAACGTCATTTTGGAGTATACTCTCAAAAGGCTTTATTTCGCTAGATTTTTGCCGCTTTTTTTCGACTTTTGGAATGTTTTTCTTATACCTTTTTTATATTATATTGGACACAAATTTCCCGTTATTATCAATCTCATTATATTATTATCATCATTATTATCGTTACACATCATTATCCCTCATTATCATCATTATCATCATCATTATCATCATTATTGCAAATTTTTATCACATTATTGCAATTGTTTTTCATTATTATTTAATTATTGGAGTTATAGTAATATTTTTTGCAAAAATAATAACACAACAATAATAATAGTAATAAAATTTAAAAATAAAAATAATAACATTTATAATTATTTATTTATATCATTATCTTATTAGTATCGTTATTATGTAATATTACTGTTTTAATAATTATTTTTGCATTATACTACCATACCAAATAATAATAATGATGATAATAACAATAATATACTATAACAATATTATACCAGTGCAATTTTTTTTTATACTTATACTTATTATTAAATTTTTGTTTATTTACAGATATAATATTTTTGGCAATAATACAATAATTAAGATATAGTAAAAATAAAAATAATAGTAATAATAATAATATAATAATAAATAATATATATAATATAAAAATAATAATTTTAATAATATTTTAAATGTTTTTTTAAAATTCTCTTATCTCACTTTATCATCATTATTGTTATGAATTAATACAATTCTGGTATTATTTTATTATTACCCCAATAAATTTCCGAATCACCAAAGAAATCGAAAAAGTCATTTCGGATATTCTCTCAAAAGCTTATATTTCGCTAGATTTTGCCCTTTCTCGACTTTTGGGAATGTTTTTCTTATACCTTTTTTAATTTTATGGACACAATTCCTGTTATTATCATCATCATTATCATGATTATCATCATATTATCGTTTCAAACATCATTATCATCATTATCATCATTATCATCATCATTATCATCATTAATTCATTATCATCATTATTGCAATTGTTATATTTTTATTGCAATATTGGATTATAGTATATATTTTTGCAATAATCTAATAAAAACAAAAATAATAATAGTAATACATAATAATAAAAATATAAAGATTTTATAATTATTATTATATCATTATCTTAATTAGTATCGTTTTACTAATTATTAAATGTTATAATATTATTTTTGCAATTATACTACCAGTACAATAATAATAATTATATAACAATATAAAACTAATAACAAATATTATAACCCTGCATTATTATTATTATCTTATACTTTATTATTATTATTGTTTTTTATTACAGATTGATAGATTTTTTGGCATAATATATAAAAATAATATAATAATAATAATAATAATAATAATATAGTAATAATATAATAATAATAATAATTATAATAATAATATAATAATAATAATAATAACAAATAATAAGTTTAATAATATTCAATGTTACAAAATTCTCTTTATTCTCCTTTTATCATCATTATTATTATATTAATACAATTCTGGTAATATTATCATTATTACCCTAATAATTTTCCGAAATCACCAAGAAATCGAAAAAACGCATTTGAGTATACTCCCAAAATCTATATTTCGCTGATATGCCCTTTTTCGACTTTTGGGAATGTTTTTCCCTTTTAACCTTTTTTATATTATATAAAGGACAAATTTCCCTTTTTTTATCACATCATTATCATATTAAACATCATTATATCGTTATCATCATCATTATCATCATTATTAATCATTATCATCATCATTATCATCATTATTGCAATTTTATCATCATTTTTGAATTGTTATAATTATTATTGCAATAATTTGAGTTATAGTTTATTTTTTGCAATAATACTAAAACCACAACAATATAATAGTAATAACAATAATATATAACAAAAATACAATTTAAAATATTATTTATTCATTATTTTAATTAGTAATCGTTTTTACTGTAATTATTACTGTTATATATTATTTTTGCATTTCCCGTACAAATATAATAAAGATGATAAACAATACTAATACTATAACAATATTATAACCACTAGCATTATTATTATTATACTTTAATTATTATTATTATTGTTATTATTTCAGATATATAGATTTTTGGGAATATACTAATAATTAAGATAATAGTAATAATATAAATAATAATAATAATTTTAATAATATAATAATAATAATAAAATAATAATAATAATAATAACAAATAATAAAATTAATAATAATAATAATATAAAAATAATAATAATATATAATAATAATTAATAATTAAATAATTTTTTAAAAATATTCAATGTTACAAAAATTTTCTTTATTCTCACTTTTAAACACATTATTGTTATGATTAATACAATTCTGGTATTATTATCATTATTACCTAAAAATTGCGAAATACCAAAGAAATCGAAAACGTCATTTTTTGGGGTATACTCTCAAAGGCTATATTTCGCTAGATTTTTGCCGCTTTTTCGACTTTTGGGTTGTTTTTCTTTTACCTTTTTATATTATTTTATGAACAATTCCTGTTTTATCAAACATCATTATCATGATTATCATCATTATTATCGTTATCATCAATCATTATCATCATTATCATCATTATCTCATCATTTCATCATTATTGCAATTATCTCATTATTGCAATTGTTACATTATTATTGCAATTATTTGGGGTTATAGTATATATTTTTGCTAATACTAATAACAACAACATATAATAGTAATACAATTAATTTAAAATATAAAGATTTTATAATTATTATTTATATCATTATCTTAATTAGTATCGTTATTACTGTAATTATTACTGTTATAATAATTATTTTTGCAATTATACTACGTACAATAAATAATGATGATAAATAACAATAATAATACTAATACAATATTATAACCTAGCATTATTATTATTATACTTATACTTTATTATTATTATTGTTATTATTACAGATTTTAATAGATTTTTTTGGCAATAATTAATAAATTAATAAAAAATAATAAAACTAAAATAATAATAATAATAATATAATAAATAAAAATATAATAATAATAATAATTTTGATATTATTCAATGTATTTAAAATTCTCTTTATTCTCACTTTTACATCATTATTGTTATGATAATACAATTCGGGTAATTATTATCATTATTAAACCTAATAATTCCGAAATCACCAAAAAATCGAAAAAAAGTCAATTTTGGAGTATACTCCAAAGGCTATATTCGCTAGATTTTCCGCTTTTTTGATTTTGGGGAAAGTTTTTTTTTTATACCTTTTTATATTATATATGGACAAATTCCTGTTATTATCATCATCATTATCATCATTATCATCATTATCTCATCTTATCATCATTATTGCAAATTTTTATCATCATTATTCATTGTTTTCATTATTTTTGCAATTATTGGGGTTAAGTATTTTTTTTGCAATAAAACTAAAAAACCCAACAAAATAATATTAATAACAATAATAATAAAAATAATAACGATTTTATAATTTTTAATTTATATCTTTCTTTAATTAGTATCGTTATTACTGTAAATTTTTACTGTTTTTAATAATTATTTTTGCATTATACTACCCTACAAAAATAAAAATGATGATAAAACAATAATAAAAAATAAAAATATTATAACCACTACATTTTTATTATTAACTTATATTTTATTATTTTTGTTATTATTACAGATATAATAGATTTTTTTTGGGAAAAATCCCAATTTAAATAAAAATAATAATAACAATAAAATAATAATAATAAAAATAATAATAATTAAAAAAATAATTAATAAATAAATTATAA
>NW_023661079.1:0-18166 GCF_015228065.2 Penaeus monodon
TCAAAATTTTTAAAAATTTTATTTTTAATAATTTTGGGTCCCAAAAAAAAAAAATTTTTATACCTAATATAAAATTCCCTTTTTTTGAATTTATCTTTATACCTTTTTTATTTATTATGGACACAATTCCTTTTAATTACATCATATTATCATGATTATCATCATTATTATCGTTATCATCATCATTATTCATTTGATTATCATCATCATTATCATCATTATGCAATTATTATCATCATTATATTACAATTGTTATCATTATTATTGCAATTATTGGAGTTTATAGTATATATTTTTGGAATATACTAATAACCACAACAATAATATATAATAACAATTAATAATAACAATAAAATATTTATATAATTATTAATATAATATCTTAATTAGTATCGTTATTACTGTAATTATTACTGTTATAATAATATTTTTGCAATTATACTACCAGTACAAATAATAATAATTGTAATAATAACAATAATAATACTAATAACAATATTATAACCACTAGCATTATTATATTTACTTATACTTATTATTATTATTGTTATTATTACAGATATAATAGATTTTTTGGCAATGATACAATAATTAAGATAATAGTAATAATATAATAATAATAATAATAATAATATAATAATAATAATAATAATATATATAAATAATAATATAATAATAATTTTAATAATATTCAAATGTTATCAAAATTCTCTTTATTCTCACTTTTATCATCATTATTGTTATGATTAATACAATTCTGGTATTTATTATCATTATTACCCTAATAATTGCCGAAATCACCAAAGAAATCGAAAAAACGTCATTTTGGAGTATACTCTCAAAAGGTTATATTTCGCTAGATTTTGCCGCTTTTTCGACTTTTGGGAATGCTTTTCTTATACATTTTTTATATTATATATGGACACAATTCCTGTTATTATCATCATCATTATCATGATTATCATCATTATTATCTTTACCATCCTCATTATCATCATTATCATCATTATCATCATCATTATCATCATTATTGCAATTATTATCATCATTATTGCAATTGTTATCATTATTATTGCAATTATTACTGTTATAATAATTATTTTTGCAATTATACTACCAGTACAAATAATAATATTGATAATAATAACAATAATAATACTAATAA
Organism: Penaeus monodon; assembly: GCF_015228065.2. Classification (NCBI taxonomy): domain Eukaryota; kingdom Metazoa; phylum Arthropoda; class Malacostraca; order Decapoda; family Penaeidae; genus Penaeus; species Penaeus monodon. The sequence goes on from NW_023661079.1 coordinate 1,166, forward strand.
CAATATTATAACCACTAGCATTATTATTATTATACTTATACTTATTATTATTATTGTTATTATTACAGATATAATAGATTTTTTGGCAATGATACTAATAATTAAGATAATAGTAATAATATAATAATAATAATAATAATAATAATAATAATAATAATAATAATAATAATAATAATAATATAATAATAATAATTTTAATAATATTCAAATGTTATCAAAATTCTCTTTATTCTCACTTTTATCATCATTATTGTTATGATTAATACAATTCTGGTAATTATTATCATTATTACCCTAATAATGTCCGAAATCACCAAAGAAATCGAAAAAACGTCATTTTGGAGTATACTCTCAAAGGCTATATTTCGCTAGATTTTGCCGCGCTTTCGACTTTTGGGAAGCTCTTTCTTACTACCTTTATCATATTATATATGGACACCAAGTCCTGTTATTATCATCATCATTATCATGATTATCATCATTATTATCGTTTATCATCATAATTATCAAAATTATCATCATCATTATCATCATTATTGCAATTATTATCATCATTATTGCAATTGTTATCATTATTATTGCAATTATTACTGTTATAATAATTATTTTTTAATTATATACCAGACAAATAATAATAATGATAATAATAACAATAATAATACTAATAACAATATTATAACCACTATGCATTATTATTATTATACTTATACTTATTATTATTATTGTTATTATTACAGATATAATAGATTTTTTGGCAATGATACTAATAATTAAGATAATAGTAATAATAATAATATATAATAATATAATATAATAATAATAATAATAATAATAATAAAAAATAATAATAATATATAATTTTAATATATTCAAATGTATCAAAATTCTCTTTATTCTCACTTTCATCATCATTATTGTTATGATTAATATAATTCTGGTAATTATTATCATTATTACCCTAATAATTGCCGAAATCACCAAAGAAATCGAAAAAACGTCATTTTGAGTATACTCTCAAAAGGCTATATTTCGCTAGATTTGCCGCTTTTTCGACTTTTGGAATGTTTTTCTTATACCTTTTTTATTTATATATGGACACAATTCCTGTTACTATCATCATCATTATCATGATTTCACATTATTTCGTTATCATCATCATTTCATCATTATCATCATATCATCATCATTATCATCATTATTGCAATTATTATCATCATAATTGCAATTGTTATCATTATTATTGCAATTATTGGGGTTATAGTATATATTTTTGCAATAATACTAATAACCACAACAATAATAATAGTAATAGCAATAATAATAACAATAATAACGATTTTATAATAATTATTTATATTATTATCTGAATTAGTATCGTTATTACTGTAATTATTACTGTTATAATAGATTTTTTGGCAATGATACTAATAATTAAGATAATAGTAATAATAATATATAATAATAATAATAATAATAATAATAATAATAATAATATAATAAATAATAATAATATAATATTAATTTTAATAATATTCAAATGTTATCAAAATTCTCTTTATTCTCACTTTTATCATCATTATTGTTATGATTAATACTATTCTGGTAATGATTATCATTATTACCCTAATTATTGCCGACATCACCAAAGAAATCGAAAAAACGTCATTTTGGAGTATACTCTCAAAAGGCTATATTTCGCTAGATTTTGCCACTTTTTCGACTTTTGGGAATGTTTTTCTTATACCTTTTTTATATTATATATGGACACAATTCCTGTTATTATCATAGTCATTATCATGATTATCATCATTATTATCGTTATCATCATCATTATCATCATTATCATCATTAATTGTCAACTTATTATCCATCATTATTGTCAATTGTTTTATCATTATTATTGCAATTATTGGAGTTATAGTATATATTTTTGCAATAATACTAATAACCAAACAATAATAATAGTAATAACAATAATAATAACAAAAATAACGATTTTATAATAATTATTTATATCATTATCTTAATTAGTATCGTTATTACTGTAATTATTACTGTTATAATAATTATTTTTGCATTTATACTACCAGTACAAATAATAATAATGATAATAATAACAACAATAATACTAATAACAATATTATAACCACTAGCATTATTATTATTATACTTATACTTATTATTATTATTGTTATTATTACAGATATAATAGATTTTTTGGCAATGATACTAATAATTAAGATAATAGTAATAATAATAATAATAATAATAATAATAATATAATATAATAATAATAATAATAATAATAATAATAATAATAATAATTTTAATAATATTCAATGTTATCAAAATTCTCTTTATTCTCACTTTTATCATCATTATTGTTATGATTAATACAATTCTGGTAATTATTATCATTATTACCCTAATAGTTGCCGAAATCACCAAAGAAATCGAAAAAACGTCATTTTGGAGTATACTCTCAAAGGCTATATTTCGCTAGATTTTTAACGTTTTTTCACTTTTGGGAATGTTTTTCTTTACCTTTTTTATATTATATATGGACACAATTCCTGTTATTATCATCATCATTATCATGATATCATCATATATCGTCATCATCATTTCATCATTATCATCAGTTCATCATCATTATCATCATTATCATCATCATTATCATCATTATTGCAATTATTATCATCATTTATTGCAATTGTTATCATTGATTATTGCAATTAATTGGAGTTATGGTATATATTTTTGCATTAATTCTTAATACCACAACAATAATAATATAACACAATAATATAACAATATAACGATTTTTATAATAATTATTTATATCATTATCTTAATTAGTAGCGTTATTACATTAATTATTTACTGTTATAATAATTTTTTTTTGCAATTATACTACCAGTACAAATAAGAATAATGATCATAATGCAATAATATACTAATTAACAATATTATAACCACTAGCATTATTATTATTATACTCCCCCCCCCCCACCATACTTATTATTATGTATTGTTAATTATTACAGATATAATAGATTTTTTGGCAAGTGATACTGAATAATTAGATAATAGTAATAATAATAATAATAATAATGAATACTATAAATAATAAAATAATATAATAATATAATAATAATAATAATAATATTTTAATAATATTCAAATGTTATCAAAATTCTCTTATTCTCACTTTTATCCTCATTAATTGTTATGATTAATAGAATTCTGGTAATTTATTATCATTATTACCCTAATAATTCGAAATCCCAAAGAAATCGAAAAAACCGGTCATTTTGGAGTATGCTCTCAAAAGGCTATAATTTTCGCTAGTTTTGCCGCTTTTTTCGACTTTTGGGAATGTTTTTTCTTAACCTTTTTTTATATTATAATGGACACAATTTCCTGTATTATCATCATCAGTATCATGATTCTCATCATTATTTCGTATCATCATCCATTTAATCATCATTATCATCATTATCATCATCTTATCATCTTATTGCAATTATTCTCATCATTATTGCAATTATTGGAGTTATAGTATATATTTGTGCAATAATACTAATAACCACAACAATAATAATAGTAATAACAATAACAATAACAATAATAACGATTTTATAATAATTATTTATATAATTATCTTAATTAGTATCGTTATTACTGTAATTATTACTGTTATAATAATTATTTTTTGCAATTATACTACCAGTACAAATAATAATAATGATAATAATAACAATAATAATACTAATAACAATATTATAACCACTAGCATTATTATTATTATACTTATACTTATTATTATTATTGTTATTATTACAGATATAATAGATTTTTTGGCAATGATACTAATAATTAAGATAATAGTAATAATAAAATAATAATAATAATAATAATAATAATAATAATAATAATAATAATAATAATAATAAAATAATAATTTAATAATATTCAAATGTTATCAAATTCTCTTTATTCTCACTTTTATCATCATTATTGTTATGATTAATACAATTCTGGTAATTATTATCATTATTACCCTAACAATTGCCGAAATCACGAAAGAAATCGAAAAAACGTCATTTTGGAGTAAACTCTCAAAAGGGTATATTTCGCTAGATTTTGCCGCTTTTTCGACTTTTGGGAATGTTTTTCTTATACCTTTTTTATATTATATATGGACACAGTTCCTGTTATTATCATCATCATTATCATGATTATCATCTTTATTATCGTTATCATCATCATTATCATCATTATCATCATTATCGTCATCATTATCATCATTATTGCAATTATTATCATCATTATTGCAATTGTTATCATTATTATTGCAATTATTGGAGTTATAGTATATATTTTTGCAATAACACTAATAACCACAACAATAATAATAGTAATAACAATAATAATAACAATAATAACGATTTTATAATAATTATTTATATCATTATCTTAATTAGTATCGTTATTACTGTAATTATTACTGTTATAATAATTATTTTTGCAATTATACTACCAGTACAAATAATAATAATGATAATAATAACAATAATAATACTAATAACAATATTATAACCACTAGCATTATTATTATTATACCTATACTTATTATTATTATTGTTATTATTACAGATATAATAGATTTTTTGGCAATGATACTAATAATTAAGATAATAGTAATATAATAATAATAATAATAATAATAATATAATAATAATAATAATATAATAATGTATAATAATAATAATATAATTTTTAATAATATTCAAATGTTATGAAAATCTCTTTATTCTCACTTTTAATCATCATTATTGTTATGATTAATACAATTCTGGTAATTATTAATCATTATTACCCTAATATTGCCGAATAAGCAAAGAAATCGAAAAAACGTCATTTTGGAGTATACTCTCAAAAGGCTATATTTCCTAGATTTTGCCGCTTTTTCGACTTTTGGAATGTTTTTCTTATACCTTTTTATATTATATATGGACACAATTCCTGTTATTTATCATCATCATTATCATGATTATCATCATTATTATCGTTATCATCATCATTATCATCATTATCATCATCATTATATCATCATTATTGCAATTGTTACATTATATTGCAATTATTGGAGTTATAGTCTATATTTTGCAATAATACTAATAACCAAACAATAATAATAGTAATAACAATAATTAATAACATATAAACGATTTTATAATAATTATTTTATATCATTATCTTATTAGTATCGATTATTACTGTAATTATTATTGTTATAATAATTATTTTTGCAATTATACTACCTAGTAAGCAACATAATATACTGATCATAATAACAATAATAATACTAATTCACAATATTATAACCACTAGCATTATATTATTATACTTATACTTATATTATTATTGTTATACAACAGATATAATAGATTTTTTTGGCAATGAATACTAATAATTAAGAATAATAGTATAATATAATATAATAATAATTAATAAAATCTAATAATGATAATAATAATAATAAAATTTTATCATATCACATTTTATGAAATTCTCTTTATTCTCATTTTTAATCATTAATTCTTGTATGATTAATCAATTCTGGTAATTATTATCATTATTACACTAATAATTGCCCGAAATCACCAAGAAATCGAAACAACGGTCATTTTGAGTATACTCTCAAAAGGCTATATTGCGCTATATTTGCCGCCTTTTTCGACTTTGGGAATGTTTTCTTTATACACACTTTTTTATATTATATATGGGACACAATTCCTGTTATATCATCATCATTACATTATCATGATTATCATCATTATTATCGTTATCATCATCATTATCATCATTTATCATCATTTCATCATCATTATCATCATTTTGCAATTATTATCACATTATTGCATTGTTTTTATCATTATTATTGCAATTATTGGAGTTATAGTATATATTTTTTGCAATAATACTATAACCACAACATAATCATAGTATAACAATACTAATAACAATATAACGTTTTATAATAATTTATTTATATCAATTATCTTTATTAGTATCGTTATTATGTAATTATTACTGTTATAATTATTATTTTGCAATTATACTACAAGTACAGAATATATAATGATAATAATAATAAAAACAATAATAATACTATACAATATTATAACCACTAGCATTATTATTATTATACTTATACTTATTATTATTATTGTTATTATTACGATATAATAGATTTTTTTGGCATGATACTACTATTAAGATAATAGTAATAATAATCATAATAAATTAATAATAATAATAATAATATACTGATAATTATAATAAATCATAATAATAATAATAATAATATAATAATAATAATAAATAATCTTAATAATTATTTCAAATGTTATCAAAATTCTCTTTATTCTCACTTTTATCTCACATTAGTGTTATGATTATACATTCTGGTAATTATTATCATTATTACCCTACTAATTGCCAAAATCACCAAGAAATCGAAAAAACGTCATTTTGGTGTTATACTCTCAAAATGCTATATGTCGCTAGATTTGCCGCTTTTTCGACTTTGGGAATGTTTTTCTTATACCTTTTTATATTTTATGACACAAATCCTGTTAGTATCCTCACATTATCATGATTATCATCATTATTATCGTTATCATCATCATTATCATCATTATCACATTATCATCATCATTATCATCATTATTGCGAATTATTATCATCATTATTGCAATTGTTATATTTTATTATTGCATTATTAGGTTATAGTATATATTTTTGCAATAATACTAATAGCCACAACATAAAATAGTAATAACATAATAATTAACCAAAATAACGATTTTTATAATAAATTATTTATATCATTATCTTAATTAGTATCGTTTTACTGTAATTATTACTGTTATAATAATTATTTTTGCAATGATACTACAGTACAATAATAATATGATAATAATAAAATAATAACACTCAAACAATATTATAACCACTAGCATTATTATATTATACTTATACTTATTATTATTAATTGTTTTACTCAGATATAATAGATTTTTTTGGCAATGATACTAAAATTATGATAATAATAATATAAGATAACAATAATAATAATACTAATATAATAATAATAATAATACTAATGATAATAATAATAATAATAATTTTAATAATTTCAAATGTTATCACAATCTCTTATTCTCACTTTATCATCATTATTTTATGATTAATCCAATTCTGGTAATTATTATCATTATTACCCTAATAATTGCAAAATCACCACGAAATCGAAAAACGTCATTTTGGAGTATCTCCAAAAGGCTATATTTCGCTAAATTTTGCCGCTTTTTCCGAACTTTTGGGAATGTTTTTTTCTTATACCTTTTTTATATTATATTATGGGACCAATTCCTGTTTTATGCATCATCATTATCATGATTATCATCCATTATTATCGTTATCATCATCATTATCATCATTATCATCATTATCATCATCATTATCTCATTATTGCAATATTACATCATTATTGCAATTGTTATCATTAATTATTGCAATAAGGGAGTTATGTAAAGAATTTTTGCAATAATACTAATAACCGCAACAATAATATAGTATAACAATATAATAACAATATTGAACGATTTTATATAATTATTTAATATCAATTATCTTATTAGTATCGTTATTAACTGTAAATTAATTCCTGTTTTATAATAATTATTTTTGCAATTCTACTACCAGTAAACAATAATAATAATGATAATGTGATAACATAATCATACTAATAAAATATTATACCACTAGCATTATTATTATTATAGCTTATACTTATTATTATTATTGTTATTATTACAGATAATAATAGATTTTTTGGGCAATGATACTAATAATTAGATAATAGTAAAATAATAATAATAATAATAATAATAATAATAATAATCAATAATAATCATAATAATAATAATGAATAATAATAATAATTTTTAATAATATTCAATTTTATCAAAATTCTCTTTATTTCTCACTTTTATCATCATTATTGTTATGATTAATACAATTCTGGTAATTATTATCGTTATACCCTAATAATTGCCTGAACTCACCAAAGAAATCGAAAAAAACGTCTTTGGAGTATATCTCAAAAGCTATAATTTCGCCTAGATTTTGCCGCTTTTTCGACTTTTGGGACTGTTTTTCTTATACCTTTTTTATATTTTATATTATGGACACAATTCCTGTTATTATCATCTCATTATCATGATTATCATCATTGATTTATCGTTATCATCATCTTATCATCATTATCATCATTAATCATCATCATTTTCATCATTATTGCGATTATTTCATATTATTGCATTGGTTATCATTATTATTCAATTATTGGAGTTTTATAGTATATATTTTTGCAATAATACTAATAAACCACAACAATAATATAGTAATAACAAAATAATAACAATAGTAACGATTTATAATAATTATTTTATCATACTTAATTAGTATCTGTTATTACTGTAATTCTTCTACTGTTTATAATAATTATTTTTGGCAATTATAACTACCGTACAATAAAATAACGATAATATAACAATAATAATACTAATACAATATATAACCACTAGCATTATTATCATTATACTTATACTTATTATTTTATTTTTATATTACAGAATAAAGATTTTTTTTGGGAATGATACTAAAATTAAATAATAGTAATAAAATAAAATAAAATAATAATAATAATAAAAATTAATAATAATAAGAATAATAATAATAAAATAAAATTTTAATAATATTCAAAATGTTTCAAAATTCTCTTTATTCTCACTTTATCATATTATTGTTTGATTAATCAATTCTGGTAATTTTTATATTTTTACCCTAAAAATTGCCCAAAAACACCAAAAAATCGAAAAAAACGTCATTTTGGAGTAACTCTAAAAGGGTTATTTCGCTAGATTTTGCCGCTTTTTTTGACTTTTGGGGAAAGTTTTTCTTATACCTTTTTTTTATTATAATGGACACAATTCCCGTTTATATCCTCATCATTATCAATTACACATTATTATCGTTATCATCATCATTTCATCATTATCATCTTTTATATCTTTCATTTTGCAATTTTTATCATATTATTGCAAATTTTTACATTTTTTGCAATTATTTGGGTTATAGTATATATTTTTGCAAAAATATAATAACCACAAAAATAAAATGTAATAAAAAATAAAACATAATAAAATTTTAATAATTATTTATATATTATTTAATTAGTACGTTATTCTGTTTATACGTTATAATAATTATTTTTGCAAATTTTACTACAGTACAAAAAATAATAAGATAATAATAAAAATAAAAAAACTAAAAACAATTAAAAACCACTAGCATTTTTATTATTATACTTCTTTTTATTTATTGTTATTATTACAGATATAATAGATTTTTTGGCAAAGAACTAATAATTAGAAATGTAAAATAATAATAAAAATAATAATAATAAAAAAATATAAAAATAATAATAATTAAAAAAAAATGTAATAATATTTTTTAATATATTTCAAAATTTTTCAAAAATTTTCTTTATTTTCACTTTTTCATCATTTTGTTTGATTAAAAATTCTGGTAATTATTATATTATTCCCCAAAATTCGAAATCACCCAAAAAAATCGAAAAAAAAGTCATTTTGGGGTTACTCCAAAAGGCTATATTTCGCTAATTTGCCCCTTTTCGACTTTTGGAATGTTTTTTCTTATACCTTTTTTTATATTTATTGGACACAATTCCTGTTTTTATCATCATCTATCATGATTTTCATCATTTTCATCGTTGATCATCATCATCATCATCATCATCATCACATTATCACCTTATTGCAATTATTATACATTATTGCAATTGTTTCATTAATTTTTCAAAATTTGGTTATATATTATTTTTGCAATAATAAAAAAACCACAACAAATAATAGTAAAAACAATAATAATAACAATAATAACGATTTTTAATAATTATTATTCATTATCTTAATTAGTTCGTTATTACTGTAAAATTTTTACTGTTATAAAATTTTTTTTGCAATTTACTACAGTACAATAAAATAATGAAATAAAAAAATAAAAATAATAAAACAATTTATAACCACTAGCATTTTATTATTTTACTTATACTTTTATTTTTATTTTTTATTATACAGATATAATAATTTTTTTGGAATGAACTAATAATTAAGATAATATAAAAATAATTAAAAAATAATAATATAAAATAATAATTAATTAATAATAATAATAAAAAAATAATAATTAATAATAATTTTATAATATTCAAATGTTATCAAATTCTCTTTTTTCTCACTTTTCTCATTATTGTTATGATTAATAAATTCTGGTAATTATTATAAATTTTTACCCCAATAATTTTCGAAATCACCAAAAAATCGAAAAAAAATCATTTTGGAGTATACTCTGAAAAGACTATATTTCGCTAGATTTAGCCGCTTTTTCGACTTTTGGAATGTTTTTCTTATACTTTTTTATATTATATATGGACACAATTCCTGTTATTATCATCATCATTATCATGATTATTATCATATTACGTTTTACATATTCATATCATCATTATCATCATCATTATCTCATTATTTGCAATTATTATCATTATTGCAATTGTTATCATTATTATTGCAATTATTGGAGTTATAGTATATATTTTTGCAATAATACTAATAACCACAACAATAATAATAGTAATAACAATAATAATAACAATAATAACGATTTCATAATAATTATTTATATCATTATCTTAATTAGTATCGTATTACTGTAATTATTACGTTATAATAATTATTTTTGCATTATACTACCAGTTTAGATAATAGTAATAATAATAATAATATCTTAATAATAATAATAATAATAATAATATATAATAATAATAATAATAATAATAATAATTTTAATAATATTCAAATGTTATCAAAATTCTCTTTATTTTCACTTTTATCATCATTATTGTTATGATTAATACAATTCTGGTAATTATTATCATTATTACCCTAATAATTGCCGAAATCACCAAAGAAATCGAAAAAACTCTTTTTGGAGTATACTCTCAAAAGGCTATATTTCGCTAGATTTTGCCGCTTTTTGACTTTTGGGAATGTTTTTCTTATACCTTTTTTATATTATATATGGACACAATTCCTGTTATTATCATCATCATTATCATGATTATCATCATTATCATCATCATTATCATCATTATTGCAATTATTATCATCATTATTGCAATTGTTATCATTATTATTGCAATTATTGGAGTTATAGTATATATTTTTGCAATAATACTAATAAACCAAACAATTAAAAAGTAATAACATAATAATAGCAATAATAACGATTTTATAATAATTATTTATATCATTATCTTAATTAGTATCGTTATTACTGTATTATTACTGTTATAATAATTATTTTTGCAATTACACTACCAGTACAATAATAATAATGATAATAATAACATAATAATACTAATAACAATATTATAACCACTAGCATTATTATTATTATACTTATTCTTATTATTGTTATTGTTATTATTACAGATATAATAGATTTTTTGGCAATGGTACTAATAATTAAGATAATAGTAATATAATAATAATAATAATAATAATAAAATAATAATAATAATAATAATATAATTTTAATAATATTCATATGTTATCAAATTCTCTTTATTCTCATTTTTTTCATCATTATTGTTATGATTAATACAATTCTGGTAATTTTTTATCATTATTACCCTAATAATTGCCGAAAATCACCAAAGAAATCGAAAAACGTCATTTTGGATTATACTCTCAAAAGGCTATATTTCGCTAGATTTTGCCGCTTTTTCGACTTTTGGGAATGTTTTTCTTATACCATTTTTATATTATATATGGACACAATTCCTGTTATTATCATCATCATTATCATGATTATCATCATTATTATCGTTATCATCATCATTATCATTATTCTCATCATTATCATCATCATTATCATCATTATTGCAATTATTATCATCATTATTGCAATTGTTATCATTATTATTGCAATTATTGGAGTTATAGTATATATTTTTGCAATAATACTAATAACCACAACAATAATAATAGTAATAACAATAATAATAACAATAATAACGATTTTATGATAATTATTTATATCAATATCTTAATTAATATCGTTATTACTATAATTATTACTGTTATAATAGATTTTTTGGCAATGATACTAATAATTAAGATAATAGTAATAATAATAATTTAGAAAAAATAATAATAATAATAATTTTAATAATATTCAAATGTTATCAAAATTCTCTTTATTCTTCAACTTGTATCATCATTATTGTTATGATTAATACTTCTGGTAATTATTATCATTTTACCCTAATAATTGCCGAAATCACCAAAGAAAATCGAAAAAAACGTCATTTTTGGAGTATACTACCTCAAAGGCTATATTTCGCTAGATTTTGGCCGCTTTTTCGACTTTTGGGAAATTTTTCTTATACCTTTTTTATATTCTATATGACACAATTCCTGTTTTATATCAGCATAATCATGATTATCATCATTATTATCGTATCTCATCATTATCATCATTAATCATCATGCTTATCATCAGTATTGCATTATTATCATCATTATTGAAATTGTTATAATTATTATTTCAATTATTGGAGTTATATATATATTTTTGCAATAATACTAATAACAAAACAATATGATTGTAAAAACAATAATAATACACAAATAACGGATTTTATAATAATTTTTATATCATTATCTTAATTAGTAATCGTTTTTTCCTGTAATTATAATGTTATAATAATTATTTTGCAATTATAACTACGTACAAATAATAATAATGATAATAATAACAATAATAATACTAATAACAATATTATAAACCCTAGGCTTATTATTATTATACTTATACTTATTATATTATTGTGTTATTATTCAGATTAAGAAGATTTTTTGGCATGATCTAATACTTAAGATATAGTACTATAATAATAATAATAACAATAATAATATAATAATAATAATATAATAATATTATAATAATAATAATAATATAATCAATCATTTTAAATAATTGCAAATGTTATCAAAATTCTCTTTATTCTCCTTATCATATTATTGTTATGATTAATACATCGGTACTTTTTATCATTATTACCCTAATCATTCCGAAATCCCAAGAAATCGAAAAAACGTCATTTTGAGTATCTCTCAAAGCTATATTTCGCTAGATTTTCCCGCTTTTTCGACTTTTGGATGTTTTTCTATACTTTTTTATATATTAGGGACACAATTCCTATTATTTCATACATCATTATCTGATTATCATCATTTATTATCGATTATCATCATCATTAATCATCATTATCATCATCATATTGCATTATTTCCATCATTATTGCAATTGTTTCATTATTATTCAATTATTGGAGTTTATAGTTATATATTTTTGCAATATACTATAACCAAACAATAATAAATAGTAATAACATACATAATGAACAATATAACGATTTTTCTAATAATTATTTTATATCGTTATCTTAATTATTATCGGTATTACTGTAATTATTACTGTATAATAATTTTTTTTGCAATTATACTACCCGTAACAAATATAATAATGATAATAATAAACATAATAATACTATACAATATTATAACCACAGCATTATTATTATTATACTTATACTATTATTAATTATTGTATTAATACAGATATATAGATTTTTTTTGCCAAATGATACTAAATATACGATAATAGTAATAATAATATAATATAATAATAATAAATGAACTATAATATAAATAATAATAATATAATATATAATCATAATAATAATACATAATTTTTAATAATATTAAATGTTGATCAAATTCTCTTTATTCTCACTTTTATCATCTTTTGTTATGATTAATACAATTTTGTAATTATTATCATTATTACTCCTATAATTGCCGAAATCACCGCGACCTCGAAAACCGTCATTTTGGAATATACTCTCAAAGGCTATATTTCGTTACTAGATTTTGCCGCTTTTTTCGAACTTTTGGGAATGTTTTTCTTATACCTTTTTTTATATTATATATGGAGCACCATTCCTGTTATTACATCATCATTATCATGATTATCATATTATTATCGTTATCATCATCATTATCATCATTATTTATTATCATCATCATTATCATCATTATTGCAAAATTTTTATCATCATTATTGCAATTGTTTCATTATTTTTTGCAATTATTGGAGTTATAGTATATATTTTTGCAATAATAATAAAACTACAACAATAATAATAGTAAAAACAACAATAATAACAATAATAACGATTTATAATAATTTTTAATCATTATCTTAATTAGTATCGTTATTACTGTAATTATTACTGTTATAATAATTATTTTTGCAAATATACTACCAGTACAAATAATAATAATGATAATAATAACAATAATAATACTAATAACAATATTATAACCACTATCATTATTATTATTATACTTATACTTATTATTATTATTGTTATTATTACAGATATAATAGATTTTTTGGCAATAATACTAATCATTAAGATAATAGTAATAATAATAATAATAATAATAATGATAATAATAATAATAATAATAATAATAATAATAATAATAATAATAATAATAATAGTAATAATAATAATAATAATTTTAATAATAATTCAAATGTTATCAAAATTCTCTTTTATTCTCACTTTTATCATCATATTGTTATGATTAATACAATTCTGGTAATTATTATCAATTTTTACCCTAATAATTGCCGAAATCACCAAAGAAATCGAAAAAACGTCATTTTGGAGTATACTCCAATATTTCGCTAGATTTTGCCGCTTTTTCGACTTTTGGGAATGTTTTTCTTATACCTTTTTTATATTATATATGGGAAAAAATTCCTGTTATTATCATCATCATTTTCATGATTATCATCATTATTATCGTTATCATCATCATTATCATCATTATTATCATCATTATCATCATTATTGCAATTATTTTCATCATTATTGCAATTGTTATCATTATTATTGCAATTATTGGAGTTATAGTATATATTTTTGCAATAATACTAATAACCACAACAATAATAATAGTAATAACAATAATAATAAACAATAATAACGATTTTATAATAATTATTTATATCATTATCTTAATTTGTATCGTATTACTGTAATTATTACTGTTATAATAATTATTTTTGCCCAAATTTTACTACCAGTACAAAAAACAATAAGGATAATAATATCAATAATAATAGTAATAACAATATTATAACCACTAGCATTATTATTATTATACTTATACTTATTATTATTGTTATTATTACAGATATAATAGATTTTTTGGCAATGATACTAATAATTAAGATAATGTAATAATAATAATAATAAAATAATAATAATAATAATAATAATAATAATAATAATAATAATAATAATAATAATAATAATAATAATATTTTTAAAAATATTCAAATGTTATCAAAATTCTCTTTATTCTCACTTTTATCATCATTATTGTTATGATTAATACAATTCTGGCAATTATTATCATTATTACACTAATAATTGCCGAAAACACCAAAGAAATCGAAAAAACGTCATTTTGGAGTATACTCTCAAAAGGCTATATTTCGCTAGATTTTGCCGCTTTTTAGACTTTTGGGAATGTTTTTCTTATACCTTTTTTATATTATATATGGACACAATTCCTGTTATTATCATCATCATTATCATGATTATCATCATATTATCCATCATCATTATCATCATTATCATCATTATCATCATTATCATCATCATTATCATCATTATTGCAATTATATCATCATTATTGCAATTGTTTATCATTATTATTGCAATTATTGGGGTTATAGTATATATTTTGCAATAATACTAATAACCACAACAATAATAATAGTAATAACAATAATAATAACAATAATAACGATTTATAATAATTATTATATCATTATCTTAATTAGTATCGTTATTACTGTAATTATTACTGTTATAATAATTATTTTTGCAATTATACTACCAGTACAAATAATAATAATGATAATATAACAATAATAATACTAATAACATATTATAACCACTAGCATTATTATTTATTATACTTATACTTATTATTATTATTGTTATTATTACAGATATAATAGATTTTTTGGCAATGATATAATAATTAATAATAGTAATAATAATCATAATAATATAATAATAATAATAATAATAATAATAAAAAAGAAAATATATTAAGAATAATATTCAATGTTATCAAAATTCTCTTATCTCACTTTTATCATCATTATTGTATATGATTAAAACAATACTGGTAAATATAATCATTAATAACCTAATAATTGACGAAATCACCAAAGAATCGAAAAAGTCATTTGGAGTATACTCTCAAAAAGGCTATATTTCGCTAGATTTTGCCGCTTTTTAGACTTTTGGGAATGTTTTTCTTATACCTTTTTTATATTATATATGGACACAATTCCTGTTATTATCATCATCATTATCATGATTATCATCATTATTAATCGTTATCATCATCATTATCATCATTATCATCATTATCATCATCATTATCATCATTATTGCAATTATTATCATCATTATTGCAATTGTTATCATTATTATTGCAATTATTACTGTTATAATAATTATTTTTGCAATTATACTACCAGTACAAATAATAAAAATGAAAAATAAAAAATAAAATAAATAACAATTTATAAAAACTAGCATATTATTATTATACTTATCTTTTTTTTTTTTTATTTATAAAAGTTTTTAAAATTTAAAAAATTTAAAAAAAGAAAAAAAAA